>NC_137826.1:48154964-48392464 GCF_963921795.1 Nannobrachium achirus | reverse complement strand
AAACTGCTGCTACTACTACTACTACTACTACTACTACATGCGTCTGTATTTGTGATTACTATGGCGTGCATAGGATAGCCATGTGACACCGGTCCGTTTGACAGGTAACTCCACTGTCACAGGCACTATAACAGAGGTCTTCAACAGGGGGTCCAGGACCCCTAGGGGGTCCTCAGAGTTACTACAGGGGATCTTCCAAATCTTCCAATCCTTTTTATATTAACAACTTGAACCCTAGTGTCCATATTCTGAGAACTGTAGCCAAAAATAGCCGATCTACAAGCTCACAAGTTGTGAGCTTGTGTAGATCGGCTATTTTCGGCAAAGTGGTTTGCTGGAGAGGGGGAAAATAGCAGACTAAGTACAGAGTAAAAGTTCAAGTTTATTAGGTAATGACGGCTCAAGTGGTTAAATATCTGAAAACACAAATTGACATGAATCCAAAACACACTGATGATTGTGCTGTCAAACAATGAAACTATATGGAATCTATGAACAGGTTGCGGGGGTCCCTGCTCCATCTCTATCTCAGCTAAGGGGTCCTTGGCCTGAAAACTTTGAAGACCCCTGCACCACAATATTTAAACGACAAAGGGATAATATGCAAGTAGGTAGATGAAAAGACTCTCCTCCACGGCGAAAATTCCAGGCGAAAAGGACCAAAACAAAAGTGTATATAGGCGAATATGTTTTAGGCAAAAGTGCTGGTGTCCGATTTGTGTTAATAATCAAAATCTACAACTAGTAACTAAAGTTTCCAAATGATTGTAGTGGACGAAAAAAAGAACATTTGCCTCTGAAATGTAGTGGAGTAGAAGTAAAAGTATTGGAAATTGGAAATACTCAAGTAAAGTACAAATACCTAAAAATTGTACTCAAGTACATGTACTTAGTTACTTAACATCAATTTACAATTTAGGCATTTAGCTAACACTTTTAATCCAAATTGACAATAAGCAGGTAAAACATCAATATAATAAGCAAGATAATATTTCAGTACATCAACAACAGTACAACAAATTCATATGAATATCAATCTAGAAAAACAATAACATAGGTAAACCACGCAACTAATCGCAACTAAAAAACTAAAAAATAAAGTTGAGAGAGATATGAAGCAGACCCCCACTACCTGTTCATACTGTAGATTCCATATAGTTTCATTGTTTGACAGCACAATTATCAGTGTATGTTGGATTCATGTCAATGTGTGTTTTCAGATCTTTAACCACTTGAACCGTAAATAGTTAATAAACTTGACCTTTCACTCTGTACTTAGTCTGCTCTTTTTCCCCTCTGCACCAAACCTTGCCAAAAATAGCAGATCTACAAGCTCACGACAACGCCTCGCAGTGAGATATGCGTTGTGACCCCCTGTAATAACTCTGAGGACCCCCTAGGGGTCCCGTACCCCCTGTTGAAGACCCCTGCCATACAGAATGAGGGGAGTTGCGGGGTGTTTGGAGAAGGTGGGATGCATGGCCGGGGCTTTGGGGGGAGGAGTAGAGGTGACGATTGACATGAGACAGATCATGAAAGTCTCTGCGCTATAGGTATATTATAGGTATTATCTTGGCTCAGAACACAGAGAGAAAAAAAAACTGCCATGGCTCCCTGGAGTGGGGTTTTTCAGTTTTATAATAATAATAATAACAATATTACAATAATAATGAGAAGAAAAAAAACAATCCAAGATGAATTCTCTCCAGTACCCAGACTTCTATCGTTCTATTGTTCTCGGGGGCAAAGTAAGTACTGAGTAATATCTACTCAAGTAGGCTAATGTATAGTGTATATCCTACTTTTCCTTTTTGGTAGGCTACTTTAAGTAGTCTACATTTTGATTACCAAGCTTGAGTTTGTAATGGACAACTTCTTTAGGTATATGCCTGCTGCGTATAACGTCATTGGTTGCTGTGGTAACCTATAGCCACGCAGGTCGGCAGGTGTTGTTGTCTATTATGCTATCAATAGAACACCACCTGTTCAGCGTCACATTACAAATTCAATGTAATTAAAAATTAAACAACCATACAAAACACACAGACCGAACCTACAGTATAGGCTTTCCAGACAGAATGCATTTCCCATAAACTATAACGCCTATACCTGGCTACTTTGGATGGAGCCAAATGTAGGCCGGCTCATGCAAATGAACAATACTGATAAACCAAATATTCTCAAATGTCAAACTGAAATGAACCATCAACATCCCTGCCCAGTGTTGTAAAAATGTATGTATTCACATATTTTACTTAAAGGGGAAGACCACCCATTTTCAATATATGTCATTAATATACCTTAGAGGAGTTGTGTGGAAATACAAAAAAAATACCCCTCTTCTGTGTTGCCTAGAACTGGAGGATTGATGTTGGGGTTTGTATTGTAAAGTACAATGTGTGATGTCATCAAGTTGTACTTTACAATACAAACCCCAAAATCAATCCTCCAGTTCTAGGCAACACAGAAGAGGGGGTGAACTTTTTTTTCATTTCCACACAACTCCTCTAAGGTATATTAATGACATAGTTCAATATTGAAAATGGGTGGTCTTCCCCTTTTTAAGTAAAAGTATCAATACTGTAATGTAGAATTACTCAGTTACAAGTAAAAGTCTGGAATTCAAAATGTACCTGAGTAAAAGTATGAAAGTGTTGGAATCAAAATGTACTTAAAAGTACCAAAAGTAAAAGTACAAAATCTTTGAAAATAGCAGATCTACAAGCTCACAACGCGTTGTGATGCGACACCTTGTGAGCTTGTAGATCGTCTATTTTCAAATAGCCTAGGTATAACATAGGGCTAAAGTGGTTAATGTATGTTTTGTAATAGCCTATTGTAATTTATATCTGCAAAGTAACTAGTAACTAAAGTCTCCAATTAAATGCAGAGCAGTAAAAGTACAATAGGCTATTTTGATTTGAAATGTAGTGGAGTAGAAGTAAAAGTATTGAGACATTGGAAATACTCAAGCTACAAATACCTCAACATTGTACTTAAGTAGCCTACAGTACTTAATTAAAAGTACTTAGTTACTTTACACCACTGGCCCTGCCCTAGTTACTTGTCACTTACCTGTCACTTGTGTATAGTAGAAGTTCCATGTCAGCAGCAGGAAGATATTGCAATAAATCCACATGGATGAGAACAAAAGACACATATCCTAGGGGCACTGCTTGTGGATATGGATGCAAAAAGTCTCCTGCAGGGGGGGAGGAGCTCTCTCTCTCTCTCTCTCTCTCTCTCTCTCTCTCTCTCTCTCTCTCTCTCTCTCTCTTTCTCTCTTTACTTAACATGTTTAGACAGATGCTATGTTGTGCTATAAGGTTTGATGTTTAGCTCCAGGAGAAATCCAGGAGATTTGCCAATCCAGGAGATTCCCAGGAGATGGGGTCAAAATCCAGGAGACTCCTGGGAAATCCAGGAGCATTGACAAGCCTGAGTGTGTGTGTGTGTGTGTGTGTGTGTGTGTGTGTGTGTGTGTGTGTGTTGTGTGTGTGTGTGTGTGTGTGTGTGTGTGTGTGTGCGTGCGTGCGTGCGTGCGTGCGTGTGTGCGTGCGTGCGTGCGTGCGTGTTTACAGACATGACTCATCATCCACCTGCCCAGTGTGAATGAGTCTGAGGTTGGGTATAAGCGTCCATGGTTGCTGTGGTAACAACCTAGCAACGCAGGTGTTGACTAACCCCCCCTCCAACTGTATACAGTATGTTCCCCGTTTTTCAACTGTTTTTATTACATTTTGACAGTTGCTTTGGCAATGTAAACGCATGTTTTCTTATGCCAATAAAGCTCTTTTAAATGGAATTGAATTGACAGCAAGAGGAGGCGATATAGGCTCAAGAGGAAACCTTTGGGATCGTTACTTTGAAAGTTTCCAGGTCTAAATGATGAGGTTGATTATTTGCAGTTTTTCTGAAGTTAGTTTTTTGATCAGCTCTGATCATGTTTTGGGTCCACTGATATTACACTGTGAAAATATGTTCTCATTTTATCCCTCTATGTTATTTTTATTTGTTTATTTGGTGTTGGTCACTCTGGGTGTTGCTTGTTTTCTTTGTTGATTTATTTTGGGGGGAAGGGCATTTGTGCTCACTTGAACGTTTATTCAAATGACATATAATGACGTAATGATGTACAGACATGGTTAGAATATCACCCATGGCTGTGTTTAATTGTGACTGATTAGCCAAAATGTTACAGACCCTGATGAAGACTTTTTGGTCATGTGTGTTGCCTTGCTCAAATAAATCCTTATATTTTATCATCAAAAGTACGGAGTGGTTTGGAATTTTTGAGCGGTGGTAAATCGCTCCATAGAGTGGCTGTGCGTGTGTCTGTAGCCACTTTTTCCTCAGCGTTTTGCCACAGCAATGTGTGTGTGTGTAGCCTGTATACATCACCAATTACATCCTAGACCTATATCCTAGTCTGAAGACGTTATGCAAGCACGACCACCGCTCACTTCACATTGGGTGTGATTTTTTTTTCTTTATACGTGCAAACCACACCTTATGGAGTTAAGCTGCACTTCTTTGAAAAAGTTTTGTTAGGGTTTGTTCGCATGGTGGTCTGTCTACGGCAAAACCTAGAGAGCTGTGCAACCTAAAACATGACGGGCTCTATTTTCATCCATGTCTTACACCTTATGCCTAAACCTATGCCGTAAAAAAAAAAATATATATATATATATATATATAGTTCTAATAGCTGGTCTACAAGCTCACGGGGACTGCCCATAAGTCCGAAAGCTCGTTAGTCCTACATTGGTTATAGGGTTAGGGCTAGGTTTAGGGTTAAGGTCAGTATCTCCCCTGCACTCCCAGTTGTGTTTCGGCCTGTGTCTCTATTTCCTGGTGAACCAGACAAACCTCTTCCTGGGTCAAAGTTCGCTCCACGTGCCGGTACACCACACGAAAACATAGGCTCCTCCTACCTGACCGGGGGCGTGTGAAGTCGTCCAGCAGCGTGACTCTCTCCACCAGGTCCCCCGCCACCGTCCTGACCAGCTCATAGAAGCTCCCCACTGGAGCCGCCACTGCGTTTCAGCATCACATTACACATTCAATGTAATACAAAAAGCTAACAAAAGACCGGGCGGCACCTGCTTTGCAAATGCAAATGAACAATAGCCTATCAGTAGGACTTGGCCTACATCATCACACAATAGAGCAGGCTGTGTGATGCTGCTATTGAGAAATGTGTCAGGAAAGAATAGCCTATATTTCATGTATATTGACTTGACATGCATCCATTGTGTTATCCTATACATACACCTTTCAACTTCTATGAATAAAGGCAGCATTTGAAAGAACTCAACTAAAACATGATCCTAAACTAAAGGTAGTCACTTTGTACAACCAACCAAACTGTATACTCAAATGTCAAACTGAAATAAACCTTCAACAGCACTGCCCTAGTTTCCTGTCACTTGTGTATTGCAGAAGCTCCATGTCAGCAGGAAAATGTTGAAATAAATCCACATGGATGATTACCAGACAGACACTTTGATAGGCTAGCTGCTGTTTCATGCACTGCTGTTTCCAGTACTAACCAGTCCCTAATGAAGAGGGAGGAACTTGCTCTCTCTCCTCTCTCTCTCTCTCTCTCTCTCTCTCTCTCTCTCTCTCTCTCTCTCTCTCTCTGTCTCTCCTCCTCCTTGATGATTTCACTTTGATCTAACCTGACTCCGCCAGATATGGCAGATGAGTGGCCACCATCTGCCATCTGGCGGAGTCAGGTTATCCTTGATCTGGGGGTGCGTTCGCAAATGTAGTTTAGTGTAGTGAGTGCAGTGGGCGGTGACCTTTTAGAGCACACTCAGTGTGGCTTATTTACGAACGACCAGTTCGGTGTGCTTTTAAGTCTGAACCCTGAAGGTAAACGTTCTGAAAAGCAGCAGTTGTTAATGTAACGTTGCTATTGAAAGGTCATTTAATTCATAGCATTGGCCTACCTGCTGTTAGTTTACACGCTGATGCGTGTGTAACAATAAAGCACACAGGACCTATCAAGCCGCAAATGGTGCATTTTGTTATCAATTCCTACGCCATTGTTCACAGCTGAGAAGCACTCGAGACAAGCAGAGACACCGCCATGAAAGTCAAGCAATCGAAACACTGCATTGACGCACCACACTGTCAAACCTCACCTTGGGCAAGATAAGATATGACTTCCGGTTCGTTCTAGCTGAAGTGGCGGAAGTACTGCATTAAACGGAAGATACTGTACGTCATGTGGAATGTCTGTTTTCATTCCCCAGCGAAACAAACACAAAGATTGTAGCTCTTAATAGGTGTAACGTTGTCCGAATCTATGTTTTTGTTTATATATTGTTTATTGCGAGTGCAACCGACGGAGCGGGAGAAGTAGAACAGATTTTTTTCAGCGGAGAATACGTTATGCAGGGACACCGCACTGTGAAAAAAGACAACTTCCGGAAAAATTCAGCCCCATCTCCTAGAACTCTTTCTGCTTCATATCTTGACCAGGCTTTCTCTTCGCAGATGAGCAAGCCTTGCTACTGTACACAAAGCTAGTCAAACCCCATCGTCTGAGTAGGGTCGTTCAGTTCGTGTACTGAGCACCCCCGGGGCGCAGCACACTGGATTTTTGAACGACACCGCACTGTGCACCGAATAAACAAACGACAACATGGCACACCATATTGACTAAATATGCTAATAATCTTATGCACAATACATCAATATACTTTGCAGAAATGGATTCTACAGGAACATTTACATAGGGATCAACTGAGAAAAGTTTGGTAAACCCTTTTATTAATGTTTTATAGGGATTTTCTTGTTCTTTCTGCCCATGTGTCAAATTATCTGACACATGGGTGGACATGACAGGACACACCCTATAAAAAAAAAGGGTTTACCAAACTTTTCTCTGTTGATTCTTATGTATTCTTTCTACTGTGCATATTTAACCTGCCGACACTGTGGGTTTTTGTGTTTTTATGGTAGTTTTAAAGTGAAAAAAGCGTAAGTGGATCACTTTAACGCCTTGACAGAAAGAGTGAGAATTTGCACCTAGGGGTATTTTTGTGCGCTGAATTAAAAAATTGACGGATCCAAGCACTTTTCCCATGGGATCTGGTGGCTCTAAATCACTTACTATACAGGGAAAAAGGCCCCCAAAAAATCTTTGATTCTGAATCTATTGCAAGCATTTGTTTTGCACGAAAAAACATTCCTTGGGCTAAAAATTGACCCTACAAAACTGTGAAAAGTGATCACTCATCACTAAACCATACAAAACCATAGTTTTGTAATCCCCACCTCCTCCTTGCTGTCAGTAAAAGTGTCCTTGAGCAAGGCAGTGATCTATACTATTCAGTTACAGGTGTCTCTGAAATGGAAACGTTTGAGAACCAAGCTAGGGCTCTTGGAACCTCATAGACTTGAATGTGAAGTTTGACTTACATTCATAATTAAGACCTGTATGAGCCTTTTCAGCAAATTCAGTTATATACCGGTATTCCAGTGCTATGTCTTATGAAACTAAATATATAACCATATATATATATGACATTATAAACTAGTAGCATCTACTTGCACAGTGATTATTCCTTCCTTCACCCAGAGCTACAGAATGAGGAAATCCTTTGTGACATAGACGCCCTTATTTGGACTGGTAACGTGATGGCGTTTCTAAACAAGCAGCGCTTTCGACACACTCCAGGAGGAGATGTGGTCAGGATGTGTGTGCGTGCGTGGGTACTAATGGAACCAATTAACAAATGAACCGGTAAGGGTCCATTTGGTTAAAAAAGCTTCATACCCTGTATTTTTTAACATGTAGCTGTTTATAACGACAACATGTGTCATAGCTCTGTTTACACAACGATGTACCCCCCCCACCCCCCCAACTGTATATACAGTATGTTCCCCTTTTTCGACTGTTTTTATTACATTTTGACAGTTGCTTTGGCAATGTATGTTCTTATGCCAATAAAGCTCTTTTAAATGGAATTGAATTGACAGCAAGAGGAGGCGATAGGCTCAAGAGAGCTCCAAAGGGAAACCTTTTGGATCGTTAGGCTACTTTGAAAGTTTCCAGGTCTAAATGATGTTGATTACTTGCAACGTTTTTTGATCAGCTCTGATCATGTTTTGGGTCCACTGTGTGAACATATATTACACTGTGAAAATATGTTCTCATGTTCTCCCTCTATGTTATTTTAATTGTTTATTTGGTGTTGGTCACTCTGGGTGTTGCTTGTTTTCTTTGTTGATTTATTTTGGGGGGAAGGGCATTTGTGCTCACTTGAACGTTTATTCAAATGACATAATGATGTACAGACATGGTTAGAATATCACCCATGGCTGTGTTTAAGTGTGACTGATTAGCCAAAATGTTACAGACCCTGATGAAGACTTTTTGGTCATATGTGTTGCCTTGCTCAAATAAATCCTTATATTTTATCATCAAAAGTACGGAGTGGCTTGGAATTTTTGAGCGGTGGTAAACCGCTCCATAGAGTCCTCAGCGTTTTGCCATAGCAATGTGTGTGTGTGTAGCCTGTATTACATCACCAATTACATCCTAGACCTATATCCTAGTCTGAAGACGTTATGCAAGCACGACCACTGCTCACTTCACATTGGGTGTGATTTTATTTTTCTTTATACGTCTGCAGCCCACACCTTATGGAGTTAAGCTGCACTTCTTTGAAAAAGTTTTGTTCACATAGGGTTTGTTCGCATGGTGGTCTGTCTACAGCAAAACCTAGAAAGCTGTGCAACCCAAACATGATGGGCTCTATTTTCATCCATGTCTTACCCCTTATGCCTAAACCTATGCCGTAAAGAAATAATAATAATAATAAATACAAATAAAATAAAATAAATAGTTCTAATAGCTGGTCTACAAGCTCACGGGGACTGCCCATAAGTCCAAAAGCTCATTAGTCCTACATTGGTTAGGTTTAGGGCTAGGTTTAGGGGTAGGGTCAGTATCTCCCCTGCACTCCCAGTTGTGTCTCGGCCTGTGTCTCTATTTCCTCGTGAACCAGACGAACCTCTTCCTGGGTCAAAGTTCGCTCCACGTGCCGGTACACCACACGAAAACATAGGCTCCTCCTACCTGACCGGGGGTGTGTGAAGTCGTCCAGCAGCGTGACTCTCTCCACCAGGTCCCCCGCCACCGTCCTGACCAGCTCATAGAAGTCATTCTGACTGAAGCTGGCTCGCCCGACCTCGCTCTCCTCCTCCTCCGCCGGCAGCCAGAAGGAAATGTCGTTTTGTAGCGGAGGGTACTTGCTGAGAGGCTGGAAGCGGACAGGCTGGTGGATGTCGGGCAGAACAAACTGCGTGAGGAAGCGTTCATCCTGACTCCAGAACAGCCTGATGTCCGGGACGCTGAACAGAACCATGGCCAAGCGCTCCAGACCCAGCCCGAACGCCCAGCCCAGCTTATTGGCTGCACCCGCTGAGCGGACCACCTCCTGCTCCATCACGCCACATCCCAACACCTCCAACCAGTCGCCTTGGAAACGCACCTCCATCTCAAAGGAGGGATGAGTGAAAGGAAAGTAGCACTCCACCCACCTGACCTCCACCTCTGCTCCAAACAGGTGTGTGACGAGGCGCGTGAGAGTCTTCTTCAGGTCATATTCCACCAGTTTGACAGCCTCCAGAGTGTGAGCTTCCTGTTTGTGAGGGGTCCTGCGTCCCCCACACTCAAACAGCGACAGGTCCTCTCCGTTCTCCACCTCGGAGAACAACTCGTGGTTGGAGAACAGTCGGACTCCTTCCATCTGGTGGAACGCGGGGTAGTGACTGCCATCGATCTCGTCCCGCCTATAAACGTCTCCAGCCAATAGGAACGCATCCAGCCCCGACTTCACCAGCTCCCTCTGGTGGGCCGACGTGTGAGCGCGCAGCATCGTGGATCTGTTGATATAATAATTGTCTCCTCGGTTCCGGCTGGGATGATCGGGCGGGATCAGCAAAAAGTCAAAGTTCTGCTCCACGGTGACCACAGGACTCAGGTTGTCATGCACAGAGAACAGAGGGTTTCCACGTCGACTGATGTAGGAACTGTAGAAGTGTGCTTTGATTCGCTCTTTGATCAGCCAGAGGGGATGATGTGATTGGTTGTGGAGGTTCCGTCCAACCTTGGCCAAGATCCTGTCCGTCACATTGGTGAAGTCGTCACGAGGGTAGGTGTGGCCTGACACTGTCACAGTCTCCTGGCCAATCACAGGTCGAGAGTGAGGGCCAGAGTCTGTGCTCTTCAGGCGACGGCACGAGAGGAGGACGTGCTTGCACGGCACTGTTCTGCCACTGGCTAAGAGGGATGATGATGAACCGCCGTGTGGCCAATGGCGGGGCAGAGATTCTAGGAAGGGGAGGAGCAAATGGGAGGTCCTGCAGTGGATCCGCATGGTGATTGGTCCACAGACCTTGTTGAGGGACAGCCAGGGATGACACAGTGTCCCTCGGGGAGGTCAGTGGGATATCCGAGCCGGCCAAGATGTTTGCCTGATGTTCAGAAATCTGCGTCTGGTCTCAGGAAGGTGAGTGCTCTTGATGTGGACGCCACAGCAGAACGGATGGATAAAGGGAGGGATGAAGGGGTGAGGGGATCAGAGGTGTGAAGGAAGCAGAGCAGAGAGGGAATTTTCCAGAGGCCTTCTGTCACACACACTCCAGCCATGCGCTGCTTTGACTGCTTTGAGTTTAGTACTCTTATTTCTTTGAGCGGTGCTAACACTGCAGATGGCAGATGGTGGTTTTCACTGTTTTCTTTGTGGATACGCTGGTACCGTATATGCTCAGATTACCTAAGTCACTGAAACTCTTGTCACACTCTTTACAGATGGGAGGTTTCTTCCCTGTATAAGTCAGCTGATGTGTCTTCACCTCTCCTGGTTGAGTTAAGGTCTTGGTAAACAGTCGGATATTAATATTCTCAAATCTTATACATGCTGAGCAGAGCTCTTGTCTAACCTCACTTACACCACAACTGGTTGCCGTGCATGCCTGCCGCCCCTCCATATTTGGGCAAGAGTGACATCATCAATATGACATCACCTCCATGATGGAAGAGATCCATGTAGATGCCACACCATTATTAGACTCAGTTTATTTATTTTTTGAGCAGTGCTCCTAGAACATCTCAAGGTTCAAGGTTGTACTTTAATGTTACGTCTTTTGTACAGGCACATAAGACTAAAACATATTTTTGTTCGGCTCCATCAGCAGATGCAGGAGGAGACAAACATAAGATAAGCAACAAAGAGTGTGACTGGGAGGATATCGGTGATGCAGATTTAAATGACTGTACAGCTTTTGCTGAAGAGAACAAGGATCAGTAGTCAAGATCTGGGTTGGCTGAGGTGCAGACGGAGGAGACAAACATAAGACAAGCTAAATCAATAGCACAAGAAAAAGAATTCAAGCTGAACTCTCCCGATCCAAAAATGGAAAAGAGACAAAGACAAACAACAAAGTGTGGGACTGGGAGGATGCCTTGAATCATGCAGATTAAAGCAGGCTGCATTTTCTGCTTAAAGAAGAGACAAACAAAAAGCGACAGAGATCTCATATATGGGCATAAAATGGACGCAGGTAAAAAGATATCTCCATATATGGGCATAAAATGGACGCAGAATCACAAAGATCTCCATATACGGGCATAAAAGGGACACAGACAGACAGATACAGGGATATCCATATATGGGCATAAAATGGACGCATATAGACAGATATCTCCATATATGGGCATATATGGGCATACAATGGACCCAGAACTGTATCTGCAGAGATCTCCATATATGGACATAAAATGAACACAGACAGACAGACAGACAGACAGACAGACAGACAGACAGACAGACAGACAGACAGACAGACAGATATATCTCCATCTATGGGCATAAATGGACACAAGCAAACAGCTTGTCAAAAGGGGTCCTATGACAACAGGTATAATGGGGTTTGTATTAAAGGGTGGGGCATTCATTCCCTCTTTACATCGTTCCTGAGTTGGCCGGTCCCCGACTAGACGCTCGGCCGCCCGACAGACAGATACAGAGATCTCCTTATATGGGCATAAAATGGACGCAGACAGACAGATATCTCCATTTCAGGAGGGACGACCATTAGGTTGAATGGGCTTTATTGACAAGAATGAAAGCATACAAGCAGCAAGATAACACATAGAGATAAGCAGCAATTACAGCAGCAAGATAAGCAGCAATTACAGCAGCAACTGATGACATGAGCAGCAGATAGCATAGGCTATAATAGAATAAGCAGCAAGCATGGATAAATGCAGCAATATCTAAACTACAAGCGGAACCTGAGAGTGGCATATGGATTCTACCATCGAATCAATGTACCGCGGGCCACGATATATATTACGCTATATCGTGAATTAAGCTCACCGCGGTAACATGATCCGATACCCCCAGCGGGGATAAGCATAATCCATGGAGGTGGACGCTGGGGATGGCGGTGGGGCAGCGTTGAGCTTAGCAACTGACTATAGCTGTGCAGCTAGGTCTAATGTACTCTGGGTAAGAGGGGGGGGCTGAGGCCGCTGGCCCCCGCCCCCCCCGGCGCGCTGTCAACCCTTAGCTCGCCCCTCTTGAACTAGCTACGTCATGACTTCCTGCGCTCAATTTCAGGAGGGACGACCATTAGGTTGAATGGGCTTTATTGACAAGAATGAAAGCATACAAGCAGCAAGATAACACATAGAGATAAGCAGCAATTACAGCAGCAAGATAAGCAGCAATTACAGCAGCAACTGATGACATGAGCAGCAGATAGCATATAATAGAATAAGCAGCAAGCATGGATAAATGCAGCAATATCTAAACTACAAGCGGAACCTGAGAGTGGCATATGGATTCTACCATCGAATCAATGTACCGCGGGCCACGATATATATTACGCTATATCGTGAATTAAGCTCACCGCGGTAACATGATCCGATACCCCCAAAAGAAGGACCCACGCGGGTCCCCCCCCAAAACACGCAATGCTTTAGAATCCATAATACTCCCAATCAACGGTGAGGATGATTTGTTTCCGCATACCTAACAGCTTGGACACTGCTGTGACCAGAAGCGCATATAACTAAACTAACCTATCTAAGCATTCATTACATTTGCGCCCAGCACCCAGAATACTTTATTTAATTTTTTATTTTTTATTTTTATTTATTTTTATATAAATATATTTTACATGATTTATGCAGTCCAATTTAATATTTTACCACCCCCGACCACCTTGCTTTGCGAGAGAAGAAAACATCACACAGCATACATGGTTCCGCCTGACGCGCCTTGATTACTCGCAGCTTGACACAATCAGTCTTTAATCGGCCGCTGCTTCGATCACTCCAGCGTCGCCTGGCTGCTCATGAGCCTCTGAGCTTGGAGAATCTCTGGCCTGCTGAACCTGATGTAACGGACATAGGCTGCCGATGACCATCGACCCAGGGACTGGATTGTAGCCGAAGGCACCAGAAGGGCTGCTGAAGTAGCTGCTCCGATACGCAAGGAGTGCGGCGTGTAGAGGGCCGGCGCCAGGCCTTCGCTCTGGCACAACGCCTTCAGCTTATCGGCGAACCAGGCTCTTGTCATGGGCCTCCCCTCGATGGTGCGAAACAGTGGATCATTAGGAGCTGACATCGGCCGGACCGCCAAGTATCTCGCCATGGAAGTGAAAGGACAAAAAAGTGAGTTAGTTTTTGCCACCACTACCGGCGTGCCTGCGCTAAATTTATCAGTTTTAGACTTTTTTAGCAAAACAGTATAATGCGTATCTTCCATTACTAAATCAGAAAAGCAAAGGCCCTCAGATGGGTCGAAAGCCAGGGTGCTCGCCGTGTATTCCCCGCAACGTAGGAAAGCATAGAAGGCGAATAATAGAACCGCTTCCAACATGACATTAATGTGCCATGCAAATAGGCCTCCCCTTAATTTCCCCGCCAGCCTGTGAAGCACCGCTATAGTGATAGGTAAGCGGCTATCATTGCCTTGAGTTCGCTCCTTCTTGATGCCGTTGAGCAACAGGTGAATGGCTGGGTTGCTTAGAATGCTTGGTACCGTCGGGTCACGGCAACGGAGATGGAATTGAATGCCCGAAATAATTGCTTTAATGGACCCGGCCTTTAACTTTCTGCATTCGAAAGCATGAACTATAAACGCGCACACCATGGGATATTGAGGGGAAGCAAGGGACATGCAAAACGCTCACAAAAATTGCAGAAAAACCACCATGCTGAGTCATAGGATTTAATGGTGCTTGGGGCGAGGCCCTTACGCATGTATTTCTCTGCGGCCTCCCATAAGGAGACCAGGGGCCTTTCCGGAATTAATCCAGCGACATCTCCGCGAACGGTGGAACTGCCAGGCCTCTGGCTGCGGCCTCCGGACATAGCGTGCGGAATTCCTGGAACTTTAAACGGGACAGAGCGTCAGCAATACGATTTTGTTTGCCTGGAATGAACTCTGCCCGCATGATGAAATTGCTCTGCAAGCCTAGCCAGGTAAGGCGTCTTACGAATTTATTAATAATGCTAATTGAAGAGCGCCCTTTATTAATTACTTGAACTGTTGCTTCGTTGTCGCATCTAACTGAGATTCTTCTCCGGGCCCACTTGTCTCCCCATAGAGAGGCAGCTACAACAATGGGGTACAGTTCAAATAATGCAATAGATTTACATTCTTGAGGTAGCATTTGCATTTCATTTGGCCATGCACTGGCAAACCATTCCCCTTTAAAGAATCCCCCGAACCCAACGGAGGGGGCCGCGTCCGTAAAGAACTGCATGGCTTCGGAGGCCTCCTCTTCCTCATTGTAGAAGAAGGAGATTCCGTTCCATTGCGCCAGAAACAATGACCAGAACTTGAGATCTGACCGGCTCCCCTCGTCTAATTCAATATTATCTGAGAGATCCTTTTTTCCCTTTGATAGGTCGATTAATCTGGACACAAACGAGCGCCCGTGGGGAATAATGCGCATCGCAAAGTTAAGGTGACCTAGCAAGGATAGCAGCGCCCTTTTTGAAACGGCTGGCGCCTCCGCTGTTACCTTAATAATCTCTCTAATTCTTAGGAGTTTCTCGAACGGCAAGGCGGCCTGCATTAGAACACTATCCAGCATGATTCCCAAGAATTCGATCCTAGTTAAGGGACCGACTGTTTTTTCTTCGGAGAGCGGCACTCCGAGATCATTGAACACTTTGCGCACTGTAGCAATACCTCTAGCGGGCGGTGCATTAGCAAAATCAATAGTTAGAAAATCATCTAACAAATGGAGAACGAAGGGGAGTTTAAACGTGTTATACAAGATCCAGCATAACGCTTCCGACAGCGTGTCGAAAATGCGGGGGCTGCTGCGGCACCCGAACGTTAGCTTTACCGCAAAATACAGTTTGGAACGCCATTGAATGCCAAACAGGTGCCATTGCGAAGGGTGTAAAGGCATAACTTTAAACGCGTCCACAATGTCCGCTTTAGCCAGCCAGGCTCCTGGCCCCGCGGATTTTATCATCTGAGCGGCCTGATCTACGGAAGCGTAAAAGAGAGAAAACGGTGGCAGCGGTATTAAACTGTTAATGCTGGGTATGGTGCCACTATGCGGGGCGGAGAGGTCGAAAATAAGGCGTTTTTTCCCCGAGTATTTCCGAGTGGCTAGCCCTATGGGGCTAACTCTGAACACGCCGAACGGCGCTTTGTCGAACGGACCTATTAAATGCCCCTTTCCCATCTCTTTCGCCAGGAGAGAATCCACAATGGATGGCTCCGCGAGGGCTGACTTGAGATTTCTGCACACATGAGACACATTTGGCAACCAGCAAAGCCCCGCTAGAAACCCCTGAGTCAGACCCGTAATCAGATATTTAACCCAGCATTTGTTCGGATGATCTGATAAGGCAGCAGAGAGAGCCGGCACGTCCACTGGAGTTGAGGGATGCATCTTTTTTATTTTTTCCCACTCTTGGACTCCGGCCTCGTCCTCCTGGGACACACAGATTTGGGGTGGCTGTCCCCGCACCAGCTGCAAGTATGCATATATTTGCATTTAGGAAATGTACAGACATTCTCATTGAACTGTATACACAAAGGAATATTGCGAGTAGGACCATACGGCACCTGCTGTCTTGGGTTCGCTGACTGCCCGTACCCCATCTGCGGGTGCTGATTAGCGGGCGGGAAGGATTTGGGCTTACTTGCCGGATTCTGGGGACCGGTCTTGGGGCATAAATCGGTCCTGTGGCTGTGTGAGTCACAGACCGAGCATGACAGCGGCGGGTGCGCCGTGAAATGTCGGCTAATCAAACTAAGGTCTTGAACAGACCAATCGATGCGCTGGTTGAAGCGCTGAATGTGCATCGCTGCCTTCGAGGAGAAACTCTTGTGATACTCATAGAAGAGTCCTCCCCCATAAGTGTAAGCTAAGTCGGAAATTATGGACATGTAGGTGTCCAACTCGGCCCTGCGCTCCTGATAGAACTCGCACATAGTATCACGATAAACCCCAAAGGCCACATTAAACTCCGCCAATGTCAGTGATTTAGACAATCTAGGATCGTTGTCCTTCAGAATAACTGAAAAGTCCCCGCAGTCGAGGAACCTCTCTGCCGAGGATTCAGCGGCGCATAAGAGAATCTTGACCAGATTCACATCCTGACCTGCCAACACATTTAGAGCATATTTAGCGGTGGTTTAACCCCAGCCAGCAATAGAGCCAAACAAGCGGTGCTATTTACCTGCGAGAATCTGGCTTCTCAGCGCATCGGGGATGGCAGCCGCCGGGGAGATGAACGGAGACCCCGCTGCTGGCGCCGCGACTGCGGTTCCCAGATTCCTGCGAGGGATGAAGGGAGCCTCGCTGTCCCTCGGTGGAGCCCCGCTTGGCCCTGAACCTCCGTTGGACGGGCCTGCGCCGCTGTATTCCAGCAGCTGGATGCGCTGGTTCATCCCCGACAGGGTGGACTTCAGGTCCGCCAGCGCTAGGAGCACCTCCACGCTCGCGCCTTTGCCCCCGAAGCCGTCCTCGCCGCCGGCGGGGACAGGAGTGCTGCCGCTGGGTGCGCCGCTGCCTCTGGGTACGCCGCTGGGTACACCGCCTTTCTTCTTTTTCGGTGGAGCCTGGGTGTCGGCTTTTGCAGGCCTCTTCCCCTTGCCTTGCCCTTTCCCCTTGCCCGCCGGGGGCTCTTCGCCGGCTGATTTGCGCGCCGCGCACATAAACTGGAACAACCCCTCGTGGCCGAGCCCCATCGGGGGTGACAACCCGTTCACATACAGCTCATCCAGAATCCTATGTACTGGCCAATCCGATGGGTTCAGCGACTGGTGCAGCCTAGGGCTTCTGCGAGGAGTAGCTGGTTCCTCCTGCTGAGCTGGTGGGACCCCGGAGTCCGGGATCATCTCGACTTCCTCTCCCTCACCCTGGGGCTCTTCCGGATCCGACTGAGAACTTCCCGACATGGTGAGTAGACTAAGAAGTAATAAGTAATAAACAAAATAGAAAGCGAACCTCATTGATCTACTGATCAGCGACCGCGCAGGCTTGCTAGCCTGGTAGCAGCTCCCGACGACGTGGCAAAGTTTGTAGCGGTTAGCTCTCGTAGCAGCGACCTCCGTGGCAGCGTTGAGCTTAGCAACTGACTATAGCTGTGCAGCTAGGTCTAATGTACTCTGGGTAAGAGGGGGGGGCTGAGGCCGCTGGCCCCCGCCCCCCCCCGGCGCGCTGTCAACCCTTAGCTCGCCCCTCTTGAACTAGCTACGTCATGACTTCCTGCGCTCAATATATGGGCATAAATGGACACAGACAAACAGATGGTCAAAACGGGTCCTATGACGACAGGTATAAAGAGCGGGGCATTCATTCCCTATTTACATTGTTCCTGAGTTGGCCAGGTTGCCGACAAGGGCGGCCGAGCTTCTAATGCTATAGAATAACAGCAAACAATACAATAACAGCAAATCTGTCTTTGCCTGGTCAGAGCCCAATGGGATGATGCATTCGAAAATGTAAATGCTTAAAGGGACTACTCCATGAATTTCACATTTTCCATTTTTTTCTTGTTTTTTGGTCCCCCTGACAAATAATTAATGAACTCTAAGCCTTGCCTTTCATTTCAGTGATTTTCTGAATGGGTGTGTCTGAAGGGTACTCTTTTGAAATTCTGCCCTCAGTCTTGGTCACCTTTGGGCTCATTTCATATTGGGCCCCTCGAGAAGGGAGTGGTACTTTTTGGCCCAATTCCAATCCGTTGACTTGCTGACTCACTGACTTAGCCAAAGTCAACGTGCGCGTTCACGTTGGGGCTTAAGGGCTTGAGGGTTGTTCCAATGTAAATTGGTAAGTCAGTGAGGGTGCAGGAACGGCCCTTTTTGTTGACTTTCCGAAAATCCGTACATTTGCAGCCTTTGGCAAAGGAATTACCCACAGTTCATAGCGTTACTAGGGGAATCAGCTGAATCCTCCAAATGTCAATCCTTTAAATATGGAGATGAGTCATGAATCGCGGTTAGAACATCAACAAGCAGTAGTGCTTTCTCACTGTTCTCAAAGGGAGACAGGATGGAAGATATATATTTTATATATTTTGTTAAACATTGCACATGATATGACATGTGCAAGGTAAATGCAGAATATGGAAATACAATTTAAAACGAATAATAACATTATAATCCATAAACAGAAATTAAAATGAATAGATTAATGTATACAATATAGCCTATTATAATAATAATCAACAATCACATACTTTAAAGCAATTACTGTAAATAAGGACAGTAAAGATTTTTAAATGTGATGTAAAGGGTCATGAATAAAACACTCATCTAGCAGTGTTTCTTTCTTAACCTTTTCAGGCCACAACCCCCAAAATAATAACTGGCCGGGGGCTTTGTATAACACGGTTCTATCGGGATAATAGCAGATCTACATGCTCACAGTGACTAGCGTTGTGAGGTGTTGTGAGCATGTAGATCTGCTATTTTCACAATTTCTGCCTCTGATATTTGGACAATGTTTAATTTGTAATTTAATCCTTAGAATGACACTTTAGATTAGAAATGTGCAGATAGATACCCTCTATAAACTTCATGTTGGTTTGTTTACTGTTGAGTGAGAAAACAATGTCACACATTAATAATCATCTGGGGACCCCTCAAAATAATTTGCGGACCCCCAGGGGGTCCCAACCCATAGGTTGAGAACCACTGATCTAAAGTGCTGTTCCGTTTCCTTTAGTCAGGGGCGCTATATTAGTCTAAAAGCGCCTTTTTTTTTGCAC
Organism: Nannobrachium achirus; assembly: GCF_963921795.1. Taxonomy (NCBI): domain Eukaryota; kingdom Metazoa; phylum Chordata; class Actinopteri; order Myctophiformes; family Myctophidae; genus Nannobrachium; species Nannobrachium achirus. Next base: position 48,373,185 of record NC_137826.1, on the reverse strand, counting down.
AGATGTAGCCCAGGGCATGCTCTAACGATTTAGCTAGGGCGCCCGAGTCGGTGACCTTCGGGGTCGCCACAGCGGCCAAATCAATTTGGGCTTCCAACGACTTTCTATACAGGAGGAAAATACCCAGAAAAAAATCTGCTTTTAGTAGGATGTGAGGGGTCTAACTAGGGGTTTGTCATGATGCTGAATCCATTGCAAGCATTTGTTTTGCACAAAAAAAAACATTCCTTGGGCTATAAATGGCCCAAGAAAACGCCCACAAAACGGTGAAAAGTGATGACTCATCACTTTTCAATCACTAAATCGTCTATCGTTTTCTGGGGCCATCTCGGTTCCCTATCCCAGGGTACATAAAACATGAACCACGGCATGAAACAACCGCTTAAATCGTTAGTTTTGTAATTTTCCCATTCAACCGGAACTGTTGCCAATACTGTAGTCTCGCGTAGCCAGGGAGCAATTGCAAATCACGTTAGGCAACAGTCTGGCCACGCGAGACTACGCCGGGGGCTTGAGTCTAAATAAACTATTTAAACCGTTTTCCCAACGCCGTGGTGCATGATTTTATGTGGGATGGAAAACCATAGTCTGGGAGCGTGGAACTACCTTTAATTTTTTGATACAATTTCGGGAAAAGTGTTTTCTAACTCAACGTGGAGGTGTTCTGAACCAGCCCTGGGATACCTTTTTACGACCTCATCTCGGAGCACAACAGTATGCGACGGGTGAGGTTCTATATGCTAATCTTAACAGTGTGTCTTGTGTTACCTTTACTTGGTTATTTTTGGTGTTTGTGGTTGGAGTTAACGGTTGTCTGTTTTACTGTTTATCAGTTCTAATCCAGTGCCTAAATCTTAAACTATTGCCTATTATAACTGAGGTTTCTTTTAGTTTTTTCAAGATATTTCTTTATATTTTTCTGCCTTGAATTATTATTTTATTTTAAGATTTGTTTTGTGGCTTTTATGCCTTTATAATTATTGGATAGGACAGTAGACTGACATGAAATCGGGGGAGAGATGGGGAGCAACACGCATCAAAGGTCGCCTTGAATTCTTTTTTATAGTTTTAATAGTGGAGACAGGCAGGTAACAGGTGCGAGAGATGGGGAGCAAACAATCTCTCCTTAACGATAAATCAAATATATGATATTTACCTTACTTATGAAAATAACTCACTTTAAATTAATTGACTTATTTAGATGTGTATATGTATTGATCATCATTTCTATGATTCATGGATTATACGTAGTTTTTGCGTTCAGGCCTAAATGGCTTATAAGAAGGCTGGCTCAGTAAGGGGGAGAGGCCAGACCCACTGAACGCAACACGTTGTGAGCTTGTAGATCGGCTATTTTTTGGCAAAGACATATGAAAGAGAGTGACAAAAAGACTGTATCAAGTACGTATATTATACCTTTATTCATACCTTTTTTAATTATACCTTTTACCAATAATAGAGGGTTTAAGTGGTACCGTGCCGGATCTGCAGCTCGGCAAATAAAAGGTGAATTGATTCCAGAGCATGACGAAGGACGATATCACAATATATTAAATCTCCGCGATACGATTATTGTGAGTATTCTTTTATCACGATAAACGATAATATCCCTTATCGTTCCATCCCTAGTTTAAGAACACTTTTGTCCCAAAGGCTATTAAGCTCTATAACTCCATGAGCAGCTGCACTAATGGTTTTAGTTTATGTATGGGTCTGTGCAATAACAAAGGACTATTATTACCCATGTCACCTTGTTATTTTATCATTATGTTAATATATAGAAAATGCATCAGCTACCGCACTTTGGACTCTGTTTATCATCCTGCCCTCAGATTTATAACAGGTGACAGCTTGAGACTAGGAGGGATCAGCAGAGATTCTTTTTAAGTGTTGCGCCTCATATCTAGAACATCTTACATAACATCAACTTCGGTCAATCTGAAGGGTTAGGGTGTTAATAAAGCCTATATCAAACCCTATACCTTTACAGGTCTCTGAGAGTGAACAAATGGTACAAAATGGACCCTTACACGTCTGTAACTCTGACAGTGTACATGTGTCTGTAACTCATAGAATAAAAATAGTCTCATTCCCATTGAATAATAACCTGTAGACTTTACTTGGAATATTGCTACATATCATTGAATGACACACACTAATGTGTTATATTTTAATCAAAATCTCTTGTTTATACCTTTCATTGCTTCAATAGGCCTATTTATGAGGTTTCTAATACCCATCAGTGATTATGGTGAGTAAACAATGCTGCTGTTTCTCCACCAGAGTGCGCTGCAAGCCAGGCTAATCCCAGTGGTTCTGTCTAAGCTACACAGCTGTGAACCTGATGTGTTTTCAAACTCTCTTTTTTTTTGTCTGACAGTTTTGTTTTTCTATAGCTATACACTGCCACTGTGTTGTGAAATCTGCATGGAAATACATTTTAGATTGATGCAAATCTGCCCTCAATCCCCTCAGTGCTCAGTTAGCACTTCTCCCATAGACAGGCAAGAAGTGAGCCCCCCTTACCTTAGCCCCACCCCCCCTTGTCTCCCCTACCCTGTACATATACTGTTTTGTATAACTGTGATGATGTTTGTATGTTTTTTGTTATTTGTATAACCATGAGTTGAATACCTAGGATTTGCGATGTAAAAAAAAGACCATAAAAGACTTATTTGCAATGTTCCATTTAGGCAGGGTGCTTAACTGTACTTGTACTGTACTACATTCTTTAATGTATTGACTATACTTGTTATGTTCTCCACTTTTGTCTAATACAATACTCAATCAATCAATCAATGAATCAATCAATACTAGATTGAATACTTAACAGTATAGAGCTATCGTTAAAGAAAAAAATCCCTAGGCCTAGGGGCTTGTTCCCATTGTGATCATGTGTATTCAATGCAGGGCATATAAACATATAGAATAATATGCATTAATAAACAAGACATAATATCAACTGAACACTAGTAACAATGAACTTACAGTAACAATGAGGGGGGGGGGGGTCCTTTCATCAACACAAATGCTGTCTCAATGGGAAAAGTAAACTTGGAAATGTTTTCAAATTGACTTCATGTGACTGTACCACTTTCTCCTCTGTCTCTTTCTTGTCAATATGTAGACGCCAGTGTCTCTGTCTTGTCATGCAGACACCAGTGTCTTTTGTTGACATTATGATTTCTTAACTCTAACATATATTCTTGTTTTATTTGATAGCCTTCCTGCCCTGGCATTTAGCCAGGTAAACAAACTCAGGAATTTCCCCTTTTCAAAATTTATAAAATAGCAGATGAAAATAGCAGATCTACAAGCTCACAACGTGTCACATTAATGTACTTAAAAAAAAAAAAAAAAAAAAAAAACATTTGTGTAATAAACATAATATAATAGAAAATCTACAAAGTAACTAGAAACCACAGCTGTCAAATAATTGTAGTAATATTTGCCTCTGAAATGTAAAAGTAAAAAGTAGCCCATTGAAAACTGGAAATACTCCAGTGAAGTAAAAATAACCTCAGAATCAGAATCCAATCCAATCTAACTTCATTTATAAAGCGCATTTTAAAGCAACATAGATTACCAAAGAGCTGTACAATCGGGTAAAAAGCACAATAAGGTAAAACTCTCAATTAACTCTGGGTTAAGAGCCAAGGAATAAAACTGAGTTTTAAGATGTAAAGTTAGAACGGCGAGAACAGAGAACTGTCTTTTACTCATAAAATCTTTACTCATAAAAATTATGACATGCTATTACAATGCAATACAAATCAAAGAAACACACACGCGCGCGCGCACGCACGCACGCACGCACGCACGCACGCACGCACGCACGCACGCACGCACACACACACACACACACACACACACACACACACACACACACACACACACACTCACACACACACACACAGACACAAAATAATAACTTATTAATACAACAACAACAACATCAGAGACAGGAGGATTTGAGTGAAAGCAAATGGACAGTTCTTGCAGCGTTCTTATTTTTTAGGTATATATTTAATGTACTGCTTGACCGGTGAGAGAGGGCGGCTTGGTTGCTGCCGGCATGAAGACAGTAGTCTAGAAATCAAAGTTACAAAATAAAACAAAATACAATTTGGATAAAAGCTGTAATTCAAAGAAGGCTGATTGTTCTCCAGTATTTATCTGCTTTTACAATTTGAAATCTCTGTCCACTATGACACCACGGTTGTGCTGGGTTTTATATAGGGAGTCAGAATGTCCAATTCAAGTGGAGGTGGGTTGCCAGCAATGGACCATCCAGGATTTGGAGGATTTCCTTTTCTTTTTACCATAAAAAAGTGCTCACTTTTATTTTTTTTATTTTTTTATTGTTGAAGTGAATGAATGAATGAATGAACTTTATTGTCATTGTTGCATAAAACAAGTTATGCGTCGGCAGTCCAGGGGTGCCGCAAGATCATTTGATAATATTTGGAATTTATTTGGACACTTGAAAAAATATTTAGTATGATTTTAAACTTGAAGTACAAAGTTATTTTCAGTCAGTTCTAACCAAAATGGCTATTATCTCAACGTTTTCCTCGCAACATAATCACTAAAATATCATCACTGTCGGGCAGAAACCTTGATGTTTCAAATGTGTACGTCTTTTGGTAAAGCAAAGCCCTGCTTCATCATACAAGACTGTCGCACAAAACTAGTGAAAACAGCCGATCTACAAGCACTGTGCTTGTAGATCTGCTGTTTTCACTAGTTTAGTACATTTTATAGATGATAAATACAAAACGGTTTTGGACATACAAGGTTTCCATCCGACAACGACGATATGCTATAAATATAAGGTGCTGGGAGTGAAAATTATGTTGGGGTGCCTCGGATTAAAAAAAAATCAAACCTCGGTTCGAAGTGGAGCGGTGAATCTGAGCAGCTATACCCTTTGTGTGTTGCTAAATGCCTAAACTGTAAACTGTAAACTGTGCCTGTGAGTGAGTGGTGAGTGTGCCTGGCCTGCACAAAACAGCGCCCCTCCTTTAACTAGTGTGTTGTGTGTGGCCACTCAAGGTATTGCCAGGCTACGGACACGGCCAGCCAGCCAGCCACCCAGCCACCCACCCACCCAGGGACATACCCACGGACATACCTGTCTATTGGGAGCGCTTTCACCGCTCCAAAAATATTTATGGGGTGCCCTGAGACAAAAAAGTTTGGGAACCCCTGCCCTAAAGTATGTTACAAGACAATAACTTAAAATGATATGAAATAAATAAATAGCAAAGATTAGTAATACAATAAAAAAAAAAAAAAACCTCGGTTCGAAGTGAAGCGGTGGACAGATAAAACCTCTATTCTGAATGTATTTGGAGAGCTGGTATGACAGTTGGTATAATAGGTTTAAAAAATATATAGATTAAAACACATACATTAAAATAAGAATTTGTAATTAAATAAATACATAAATAAATATAATAATAAATAAATACAATAATAAATAAATACAAAAATAATTACCATTTTCTAATGGAGAAACTTTCAGCATTCAGGACAGCATTCATATGCAATTATCTTGTTTAATCATTACTTTTTCAAAAAAGCCTATTCATTCTGAACTGATATTTTACACGTACGGGACAGGAAAAACCTGTTCATTCTGGCCTGGAGTGACCATATATGGACATAAGGTAACATACTTTGTGTTTTTGAAAAACCCTGTTCATTCTGGACTGAGATCACCATATATGGTAATTAAACGGACATTCTGTGGGACAGGAAAAACCTGTTCATTCTGGCCTGGAGTGACCATATATGGACATAAGGTAACATACTTTGTGTTTTTGAAAAACCCTGTTCATTCTGGACTGAGATCACCATATATGGTAATTAAACGGACATTCTGTTTTTGAAAAAGCCTGTTCATTCTGGACTGAAATGACCATATATGGGCGTGATACACACAAAGCCATTCATTGGAAGCAGTTTTCACCGCTTCAAAAAGCATAAAAGTCCCATATCACAAGTCCAATGTCTCTTGTACCCTAACGTACTGTATTAGTAGTACCTAGCTGCCTATTGAGTGCCGCTACAGCGCTGGGATAAAAACTGTCTTTCATCCTATTTGTTTTTGCCTTCATTAACCAAAATCGTCTGACCGAGGGCAGCAGGTTAAAGTGGCTGTGCCCAGGGTGGGATGGGTCTCTGAGAATGCTATTGGCCTTCCCGAGACAACGGGAGCTGTACAGGTCGGCCAGGGAGGGGAAGGGGCAGCCGATGATCCTCTTGGCGGACTTTATCACTCGCTGGAGCGCCTTTCTTTCTGCCGCTGTGCAGCTGCCAAACAACACACAGATACAGTACGTGAGGATGCTTTCAATAGCGCTCCGATAGAAGGACACCAGCAGTTCCTGTGCAGGGTGGTTGAGTATTCTCAGAAAGTACAGTCGAGTTATCTATCATTTTTATCCCATGATAAATAATATTTTTTTTGCTTTTCGCTTATGTATTTTTTATTTTATTTTCTTGTATGCATGGTTACTTCTTGTTTTAATTATGATAGATCATCTTATGTCTTTTTCCTTCTCTTTGTGAATTTGTTTTTATTACCCAGTCTCATGTTTGTGCAGCACTTTGTGGCTCATGTCTAGAAAGGTGCTATATATATAAAGTTATTATTGCGACCGTTAGGTCGCAGTTACTTCTACTCTTATACTATCCAAACCTCCACCGGCTGTCAGTCCGCCAGTCCGCCAGTCCGTCAGTCACGTCACACGTCACACGTCACACGTCACACTTTTCCCCTACTCATCCACCACCGTTGCCCCACTGTCAGGTGAAAAGCAATAGAGAAGGGGGCTCAGCACACAGCCCTGGGGAGAGCCGATGCTGAGTTGCATGCTGGAGGAGAAAGGGCGGCCCATCTTCACCATCTGGGGGCGTGATATCTAAACGTAACGGAAATCTGGCAAGTCCCAGAAAAGACGCGTTGTGATTGGCCAGGCGTCATTTGAGTGGCAGCCTCGCGAGGCCCCTCCCCTACGCAAGGCTTTTCCTCCCCTACTAATACAGACAGAATGCCATTCCCAGCACCTGCCTCCGTGGCTTAGTGGATTGGTCTCTAGGTGCGCTCCGGGTTCGTATCCCGCTCATGCCACTTTTTCTGGCTACACCCCACGGGGGTTAGGTTTAGGGTTAGGGGTAGAGTTGGGCCGTTGAAAAGATAACATGTAGACATAGCGACAATGCGGCTCAAAGGGACTGTAGTGCCTTGGACTTACTTACTTACTTACTTAGTCCTCTTGCACTTCAAGGCGCGTAGAGCCAACTTTGGCAACCAGGTTTCTCCATTTGGGTCTATCGTGGGCAAGGTGTTGGGCTTGTGCCAGGGTCACATTACAGGCCCTAAGGTCCTGGGCAACTACATCCAGCCAGCGGGTGCGGGGGGCACCTCTGGGTCTTTTCCATCCGGCTAGCTGGGGATTAAAAGCCAGGATGGTGCTCGTTGGGTGTTCCAGGGGCGAGCGGATGATGTGGCCGTACCAGCGCACTCGCCGCATTGCTGCGAGACGAGATGCTGGGGGCTGTTGGGTTTGGTCCCTTAAAGTCTGGTTTGTGACATGCCGGCTCCAGCTGATGCCTTCGATTCTCCTAAGGGCCCTGGTGTCGAATCCGTCCAGCCTGGCCGCCAGGGTGTTGTTCAGTGGCCAGGTTTCAGAGCCGTACAGCAGGACAGAGATGACCGAGGCATTATAGACCCTAAGCTTTGTCTCACGCGAGATGTGCCGGTGTCTCCACAACGGTCTCCATAGGGACTGCATTACAGAGGACGCTAGGGCACGGCGCCGGTCGATCTCAGGTTTGAGGTCGCCGGTGTTAGACAATGATGATCCAAGATATTTAAAAGTGGGGACAAAGTGGACAGGGGTGCCGTCAAAGAGGAGTGGTGGTGGGTCAGGTCCGTTGCCTACGTGCATAAGCTCGGTTTTTGGCCAGCTTATCTTCAGGCCTAACTTCCTGGCCTCCTCATCGAACACGTGGAGGGCTTCACAAAGCTGCTCAGCAGTCTCGCTGAACAGGGTGGTGTCATCCGCGTATTCGAGATCCCTGAGGGTGTAGTCACCTAATAGCACCCCAGGAATCCGCTCACAGACTCTTGACATCAGGCGGTCAATGATGCAATTAAAAAGTTCTGGAGCGGCGACACAGCCCTGCCTTACCCCACTGTTTATAGGGAACCACTCTGAGTCACGGCCATTCACACGCACACAGCTTTCGGCACCCTGGTACAGCTGCCTGAAGAGAGTGGTAATTTTGGCCGGGACTCCAAGGGACTTCAACTTCAAGGGACTGCAGCAGGCTAATCACACGCTGCCAGGGTGGGGTTTGCCAGATAGCCGAAATCATGCCATCTGGGGTCGTTCCGACAGGAAGTCCTTAATCCACCGACAGATGGACTAGGGAATTCCCAGGACAGCTAGTGTGGTCACCAACCTATCAGGCATGATTGCATTGAACGCTGAACTGTAGTCCACAAAGAGTATCCGCGCGTAGCTTCCCCGCTCCTCCAGATGGTTCAGAGCAGAGTTGAGGGCTGTGGCGATGGCGTCCTCCGTGGACCTGTTGGCTCTATATGCGAACTGGTGGGGGTCAAACGAGGGGTGGAGGGCTGAGGTGATGTGGGTCCGGACCAGCTTCTCCAGCACTTTCATAAGGATGGGTGTGAGCGCAACTGGACGATAGTCGTTCAGGCAGCTGATGGTTTATTGGTATAATTGTAGAGGTCTTCAGGCAGGATGGAACAACAGCCGGGGATAGAGACTGGTTGAAGATCTCTCACTGCAGGGTGTCCTCTTGTCCACCTGGAACTGTAGGAAATGTTGGGATTAGGCCTATATTATTATCTGTTCTTGCTGTGTGAGCGTCAAGGCATGCACTAACAGTACAGTCAAACGTTCCATACACGCAGGCACACACGCGCACACACACACACACACGCGCACACACACACACACACACGCACTAGCGTGCACGCACACACACCCACACACACTCGCTCACACTTACCTCCTTGATATCTGGCGGAGTCAGCATTTGCTTCTGTAAAGTTGTGAGAAAGTGATGGGTCAGTGAGGAGACGCTAATCATTATAATCTTCATATTGTTATCGTTATAATCTTCATAATGAGTGGTTATCATTATACATGCTGGATGATCAAACATACATTTGAAAAATGAACTGTCAATCAACAAATCAGTTCAAGACTTACCAGTTTTGCTGTGCTTTTTCCAAATTATCAGCATAACTGCCGTGGCCACCACCACCATCAATACAAGAAATAATATAAGCCCTGTATGGACTGCAGCTGAAAGACAGAGAGTCATGACGCACAACTGTTATCAGCACTTAAATTCACAGAAATAAAGAACATTTAACTGTGGTGTTCAAATACTATGAATGAATGAATGAATGAATGAATGAATGAATTAATGAATGAACACTAAAACAGAATTGGTGTGTGTGTGTGTGTGTGTGTGTGTGTGTGTGTGTGTGTGTGTGTGTGTGTGTGTGTGTGTGTGTGTGTGTGTGTGTGTGTGTGTGTGTGGGTGGGTGGGGGATTCCCCAGCCAAATAATTTCAGGGGCCATTGACATGAAAACATTTGAGTACCACTGATATAACAGTGGAATAACATGGGTTATTCACTATTCACTGTCTCCCTATCACAAGACACACAGTAAACAGTACATTGTGTGTGTGTGTGTGTGTGTGTGTGTGTGTGTGTGTGTGTGTGTGTGTGTGTGTGTGTGTGTGTGTGTGTGTGTGTGTGTGTACGTGCGTGTGTGTGCGTGAGAGTGTCCTATGATTATATACCACACAGAACTGCCTTAAGAGTGCAACAATAAAATAAAGAATGTATTCATGATGGACAAAAATGATGGAATATATACCCAGTGAGTGAGTGAAGGGACATATCTTTTATCTTGTAACTAATGTGTCTGAATGAAAAATGGAGCCAGACTTCCATATTACCTTTACCTGACAGTAGCTGGATTTTCTTTTTGGAGCTGTGTGCAGCTCCCTATACGTGGCTGTGTGGGTCTGTCTGTCTGTCTGTGTGTGTGTCTGTGTGTATGTAGCCTGACTTCGGCGCGTAACTAGTGCCGCACCATTTACGCCACTCGCGCAATATATACATCAAAATGTGCGGCTCGGCTGGGAATGGTGTTCTATTACCTTTCGTTCCGATCCGCCTTACCATGCCGACGTAATCGGCAAAAAACGACGCTTAATTGTCCCCATTGACTTATAATGGGACAATGCAAGAAATCACTTTCAAGTATTTTTCTCTCGTAAACCATAGGAGCTACAGTTTCAAACCTCGGAGAGGAGATTCATAATGATTTTAAGAATGAATCGAAAAATAATTACATCACTCGGCCTCATGGTGGCGCTATAACGGCCCACTTTACGTTTTGCCCCGTAACTCTTGAACCGTAGATCGGAAAATTAAAATTCTTTTTTCCCTGGATTCCTTGGGTCAAGACGCATCTCCCCATATAGGCCACGCCCATTTGCGCCATCTTGATAGATTTTCCGCCATCTTGAATTTTCTCCAAAACACACTTTTTGCTCCTTTTCCTACATATTTTCTTCAAATGTCACAAAAAACGGTACACATGATCTACACACACACACACACACACACACACACACACACACACACACACACACACACACACACACACACACAGCTCCACTTCACACGGGTGTGATTTTTCTTTTTTTTTGTAAAAGACTGGTGTTTACAGAGGCTTTGCAGACATTACATAGCGATGGAAACATTCATTACCTGGGATGACATGGTGTATGTGAACAGTGTGGTTGATGTGTTGTAAATAAACGCTGCAGGTCAGGTTTCCAGGGCGTGTCACCGTCACGTTGGTCCGGACAGCGTAGCAGTGTTGAGACTCTCTGACCGTCACTGAGGATTGGTTGGTGATCGGGTTTCCCTCACCGTCCAGCCAGGTCACCTCAGGTTGTGGAAACCAGCAGCCCGAATCACACGTCAACATTAAGCCATCGTCTGTTGGTCCATTTAAAGAGATCACTGGCTGAGACGGAGACCCTGCAACCAGGGACGTGCAGAGAATGTTAGACAGGCAGTGGCTGAAATAGAGGGTACGCGCATGCATAAAGTGAGTGGCAAATCGAGTGGCAGAGTGAGTGGCAAAGTGCGTTTAATGTCGTTTAATGCAATCAGATAGGACTTTTCTGTTTGGATGAATGGGCTGTCAAGGCCAGAAAGTAGTTTTTTGCCACTCAGTAGGCGTTCCCACATAACTTCCCGGGTATGATGATGATGATGTCACACGCATACCCTCTATTTCTAAAAGGGCCTGTCAATGTCAACAGGTTAAACAAGCAGACCTCCAGGCTGACAACGCGTCGCGCTGCGAAGGGTTGTGAGCTTGGAGGCCGGCTATTTTCGGTGCTTGATAACATACACTGAACTAAGCATATATATTTTTTTAACTTTACAAGTTGACCATGCATGTGCACAAGCTTTTCCCTGTTCTTGGTTGTCTTATTTCCAGACAAAATAGGCTTTGAGGAAATGTATTTCTGAAGCTTGCCGTCAAAGTGTTTTGACCAGTGAATATTACCAACAAGGAGTTGTATAGAAGCGTTGCTGCGCAGAGTTGGAACGGAACACCTGAACGTTCCCTCGGCCCAGAGCTTCACCCCGGTGATCTTCAGTGAGACGTTACCATGAGACAGCTCATCATGGAACAGAGATTTTCTGTTGGAACAGGGAGTTCAAAGAGTGGGTAACAACATGCCCGTCTTGAAGGATGTTCACTATAGCTGGCTTCAGGTCAGGTCTGGTCCACTCCACGGTCATCTTAGCTGCGTTGACAGAAGGTTCAATGTGACATGGAAGGATGACGTCATCCCCCACTTTGGCCAGAATGGTTTGAGACGTCCCGATCACCCGAGGTTCTCCTTGAAACAAAACACGATGGATTCAGTGTTAGTAGTGGTCTTACCGTTTTTCAAATTATAGATGTATGCGGTAATGTATTGCTTATCGACAGACACTATGCATTTTACTCAGATAGCATGTTATTTAGACAGATGCTAATCTGTCTAAATAGCTAAAGAGTTATGTTTAGTTGCTAACACTTCATTATGTTCTTAGTACAGTCAGGGATGGGCTGCACACTATTTACTTTAGTGTGACTGAAACGCACGTCTAAAGCCCTTTGCACACACAGGACAGTTGTGTTTTTTTTGTTTGCTGCATGAATACAACGCATTTGATTTGGTGTGCAATGCTGTGCGGAATCGACACTGCGGATCCCAAAAGGAATCATAAAAGGAGTGATGAGGTTTTTTTTACTGCATGCGACAAGACGCACAAATCGAACTGGGTTCGATCGAAAAAAATGCACGGCTAATTCGGATCCGGTGTGCATGAGGTCGTAGAGAATCATTGTTTTCTTTAAAAATAAATCAAACCTTGGTTCGAAGTGGAGCGGTGAATCTGAGCAGCTATACCCTGTGTGTGTGTGTGCGTGTGCGTGTGCGTGTGTGTGTGTGTGTGTGTGTGTGTGATTGTGTGTGTGTAGTCTGCCCAAATAGTGTCCTGTCTGTCAGAACAGAAACCTATACTGTACCCTACTGTACCCTACTGTACTGTACTGTACTGTACTGTACTGTACTGTACTGTACTGTACTGTACTGTACAAGTCAGTTGTTTAAGAAGCGCTATGTGTTCTAGATCTATGTTTTTGATTCTGTGTTCTAGATCTATGTTTTTGATTATATATGTTCTAGATCTAAGTTTTTGATTTTGTGTTCAAGATCTATGTTTTTGATTCTATATGTTCTAGATCTATGTTTTTGATTTTGTGTTCTAGATCTATGTTTTTGATTGTATATGTTCTAGATCTATGTTTTTGATTTTGTGTTCTAGATCTATGTTTTCACATTCTGTGTGTTGTGTGTGTGTGTGTGTGTGTGTGTGTGTGTGTGTGTGTGTGTGTGTGTGTGTGTGTGTGTGCGTGCGTGCGTGCATGCGTGCGTGCGTGTGTGCGTGCGTGGCCTGCAAAACAGCAACCCTCCTTTAACTTGAGTGTTGCGTGTGGCCACTCAAGGTATTGCCAGGCTACGGACACGGACGGCCAGCCAGCCAGCCACATACCCACGGACATACCTGTCTATTGGGAATGAACGAACACTAAAACAGAATCGGTGTGTGTGTGTGAAACATAGATCTTGATATTTCACCTCTCCAAAAATGACATTGACAGTTTTATCCGTGCGGATAAACGCGGTTGCAAAGGGCTCAACTCAGATTACCCCAAAAGAATAAGCAGTCAGTGTAGTAGCCATGGTGAAGAGAACCCTTGAGTGCTGGCTTTGTCTGTGTGTGTGTGTGTGTGTGTGTGTGTGTGTGTGTGTGTGTGTGTGTGTGTGTGTGTGTGTGTGTGTGTGTGTGTGGGTGTGGTGGATTCCCCAGACAAATAATTTCAGGGGCCATTGACATGAAAACATTTGAATACCACTGATATAACAGTGGAATAACATGGGTTATTCACTATTCACTGTCTCCCTATCACAAGACACACAGTAAACAGTACATTGTGTGTGTGTGTGTGTGTGTGTGTGTGTGTGTGTGTGTGTGTGTGTGTGTGTGTGTGTGTGTGTGTGTGTGTGTGTGTGTGTGTGCGTGCGTGCGTGCGTGCGTGCGTTTTTGGTTGCCAATTCGCGACCCCAACAGCACCTTCCCGCAACCCCACTTTGGGTCGGGACCCATAGTTTGAGAACCACTGGCCTAAGTGATTAAGGGCTTAAGTGATTAGCGTGTGATTTGTGGGTGTCAGGCAAATTCGCCTAAAACATATTCGCCTAAACTCATTTGGTCCTTTCGCCTGGCATTTTCACCTTTGTCATTTAAATATTATAGCCTAGTGACTGTGACAGTGGTGTTACCTGTTACGGCTATCCTATGCACTAGTTATCACATCAATAGAGATTAGAGCTATTGTAGTCCAGGCGCTTCAGGCATTATTTTTGATGGAATCGTGCACTTTATGAAAGAAGCATGAAATTTGGCACACAGTTAGAACATGCCATATGGAACATTTTTGGCTATAGGGACATCGCAGATTTGTCTTGGGAAACTTGTGGGAGCCAATCAAAGTTGGGCTCTCATAGACTTTACTATAGAGTAGAAATAATATAAAAAAAAATATATGCTTTAAGTAGCATGTAAAGGGGTCAAACTAGGTGTTTTTCGGGATTCTGAATCAAATGCAAACATTTGTTTTACAGGAAAAACATTCCTTGTGCTAAAAACGGATTCCATAAAACTATGGTTTAGTGAGGAATCATCACTTTTCACAGTTGTGTGGTGGCCTTTTCTCGGAAAGGAATGTTTTTCGTGCAAAAAAAATGCTTGCATTGGATTCAGAATCCCGAAAAACACCTAGTTTGACCCCTCACATGCTACTTAAGGCATATTTATTTTTTGTATTATTTTACTCTATAGTAAAGTCTATGAGAGCCCAACTTTGATTGGCTCCCACAAGTTTCCCAAGACAAATCTGCGATGTCGCTATAGCCAAAAATGTTCCATATGGCATGTTCTAAAAATGTCATGCTTCTTTCATAAAGTGCACGATTTTTGCCTGAAACACTCGGACTATTGGAATCAGGTGCGTCCAAATAATTACTTAAAGCTATACTGTGTAAGTTGCTAAACTAGTGGTCAGTAGCGGTATTGCTTTTTTCTGCAGTTTTTCGCCCGGAGTCGTCGCGGACCACCGCCGCGGACCATCGGAGAGGCGCCGCAAACCACCGCGACCGATAGTAATCCGTGGAGGGGTATAACGCATGGTAGAACGTACTTTTCTGGCCAGGATTTGGGGATTAAGAGGTTAAAATCCTTCACCATGGTAAACACTGTAGCTGAGCGAGGCTACTTCCTGAAGACCAGAGCAGATAAGCTGTGATTGGCCGGTAGTGTACCATGTGTTTATGATCCACGATATGATTGGCCAACGTATACACAACGTATACAGATGATGCAGATGACGTAATTTTGCCGCTAAATTCTCCCCCCATCACGGCTCATAGAAAACATATAAAGAGAAGGCTTTAGAAGCTGAACTTAACGGAGTGGGGGTTCTTAAACTTTAGCGATTTAACAGTTAGGACAATTTTAAGATTTGTTTCATAAAAAAAGTTACATGGTATAACTTTAATTCATGTCCCGATACTATAAACACCATGGACAATGGACATGGCAATTCATTGGTGCAGTATTGAACAGTATTGTAGGCTACAACATTAGGCTATACAAAACATACAGTAGCCTATATGTATTAGCCTACACCAAAATAGACTAAATAGCCTATAGAATCAACCTTGCCTGTCAACTGGCGCTTTTAAATGTTCTAGGGTCCATCTGTGGGCAGACAGACAGACAGACATTATGCCTGCCCTTTAAACATTCAAGTAACTATTTTCTTCTAGAATGAAGTTACTTGAATGTTTAAGGGTAGGCATAATACGCTCAGGCTTCAGCCCTACACCTTTTTGGTCTGTTTACTATTATTTATTTTTCTTTTCAATCAAAGAAAAGATAAATGCATTGTATTACTTTATTTCAATGACCAAAATAAACTTCTACTACTACTACTAAAATGGTAAATGGTGCATTTATAAAGCGCTTTTTATCCAAGGCGCTTTAAAGAGATTGTGCAATACATTCACCCATTCACGCACACATTCATACACCAGTGGCGGAGGAAACCATGCAAGGCACCAACCTGCTCACAGGGAGCAATGTGGAGTTCAGAGTCTTGCCCAAGGACCCTTCGACATTAACTCAGGGGGAGCCCAGATTCGAACTGGGAACCCTTCGTGCTCTAATAACGGTTTCTCTACCCCTGAGCTATGCCACCGTCACTACTACTACTTCTACCCCTACTACTACTACCAGTAAGACTCCCTAATCGGGAGATAAGCGACCGTTGGTCGCTTATCTCCACAAATATCACAACCTGGTCGCTTATCTCCACAAATATCACAACCTCCACCTCTCACGTCATACGGGCAGCCATAGTTACACCTGGAATGTTGAATCTCCATATATGGAGATAACCTACGCATCACACAAAGTCTACTACTACCACCAGTAAGACTCCCTAATCGGGAGATAAGCGACCGTAGGTGGCTTATCTCCACAAATAGGGCAAAAATGTGTTTTTCCAAAATCTTCCTGATCCATGTTGATGACATGAGTGTAGACATGCTGTGTAGTGATATTCGTGATTTTAGGGCAAAAACTGTAGGAGCAGTGTCCAAAAATGTGTTTTAAAAATCGGCCTGAAGGTGGTGCTAGAATAGGGCCATGTGAGAAATGAGGGGTGGGGTCTCCGCGTTGCCTTGGCGGACGAATAGGTACCGGCCCCGGCTGTCCCGGACGCTCCTAGCCCGAGTTACGGCATTTTATGTGCGCTGCAGTGGCAGGGGGTCCTCCACTGGGGGCGCCACCACTTTTGCATCCGTTCTGGAGCACCAGGAGTCGGTGGTCCCCGGGAATTCCCCGTGAGCAGCCCCGTTGGGGTGGTCATTTTTGCACATTTGGTCATTTTTTACATCTGGGGGTCCCCCAGGGACCTAGGGGTCCCTGGGGCTCCGGGGGTCCTTGGAGGTTGTAGTTTGGCAGGCAAGGAGTGTGTGTGTGTAAAATCTGGCATGGATCGGGTCAACGGGTGCGGAGATATAAGCAGGGAAAAAGTGTGACGTGTGAGCACATTTGGTCATTTTTTACATCTGGGGGTCCCCCAGGGACCTGGGGGTCGCTGGGGCTCCGGGGGTCCTTGGAGGTTGTAGTTTGGCAGTCAAGGAGTGTGTGTGCAAAATTTGGCATGGATGGGGGCAACGGTTGTGGAGATATGAGCAGGGCAAAAGTGTGACGGACTGACTGACCCACAGACAGCCGGTGGAGGTTTTGGTAGTAAATGCGACCTACGGTCGCAACTACATGCATCTATATTTGTGATTACTATGGCGTGCATAGGATAGCCATGTGACACCGGTCCGTTTGACAGGTAACTCCACTGTCACAGGCACTATAACAGAGGTCTTCAACAGGGGGGTCCGGGACCCCAGGGGGTCCTCAGAGTTACTACAGGGGGTCTTCCAAATCTTTCAATCTTTTCAATTTTATATTAACAACTTGAACCCTAGTGTC
Organism: Nannobrachium achirus; assembly: GCF_963921795.1. NCBI lineage: Eukaryota > Metazoa > Chordata > Actinopteri > Myctophiformes > Myctophidae > Nannobrachium > Nannobrachium achirus. The sequence continues at coordinate 48,355,934 of NC_137826.1, read as the reverse complement.
CATATTCTGAGAACTGTAGCCAAGCTCACAACGCCTCGCGCTGCAAGGCGTTGTGAGCTTGTGTAGATCGGCTTTTTTTGGCAAAGAGGTTTGCTGTAGAGGGGGAAAAGAGCAGACTATGAGACTAAGTACAGAGTAAAAGTTCAAGTTTATTAGGTAATGACGGCTCAAGTGGTTGAATATCTGAAAACTCAAATTGACATGAATCCAAAACACACTGATGATAGTGCTGTCAAACAATGAAACTATATGGAATCTATGAACAGGTTGCGGGGGTCCCTGCTTCATCTCTATCTCAGCTAAGGGGTCCTTGGCCTGAAAACTTTGAAGACCCCTGCACCACAATATTTAAATGACAAAGGGATAATAATATGCAAGTAGGTAGATGAAAAGACTCTCCTCCACGGCGAAAATTCCAGGCAAAAAGGACCAAAAGTGTTTAGGCGAATATGTTTTAGGCAAAAGTGCTGGTGTCCGATTTGTGTTAATAATCAAAATCTACAAAGTAACTAGTAACTAAAGTTTCCAAATGATTGTAGTGGAGGAAAAAAAGAACAACATTTGCCTCTGAAATGTAGTGGAGTAGAAGTAAAAGTATTGGAAATTGGAAATACTCAAGTAAAGTACAAATACCTAAAATTTGTACTCAAGTACATGTACTTAGTTACTTAACATCAATTTACAATTTAGGCATTTAGCTAACACTTTTAATCCAAATTGACAATAAGCAGGTAAAACATCAATATAATAAGCAAGATAATATTTCAGTACATCAACAACAGTACAACAAATTCATATGAATATCAATCTAGAAAAACAATAACATAGCTAAACCACGAAACTAATCAGTAAAAAAAATAAAAAAAATAAAATCACTGCACCATACAGCAGGGGTCTTCAACGTGTTCAGGCCAAGGACCACTTAGTTGAGAGAGATATGAAGCAAACCCCCACTACCTGTTCATAGATTCCATATAGTTTCATTGTTTGACAGCACAATTATCAGTGTATGTTGGATTCATGTCAATGTGTGTTTTCAGATCTTTAACCACTTGAACCGTAAATAGTTAATAAACTTCACCTTTCACTCTGTACTTATTCTGCTCTTTTTCCCCTCTGCACCAAACCTTGCCAAAAATAGCAGATCTACAAGCTCACGACAACGCCTTGCAGCGAGATATGCGTTGTGACCCCCTGTAATAACTCTGAGGACCCCCTAGGGGTCCCGTACCCCCTGTTGAAGAGCCCTGCCATACAGAATGAGGGGATGAGTTGCGGGGTGTTTGGAGAAGGTGGGATGCATGGCCGGGGCTTTGGGGGGAGGAGCAGAGGCGACGATTGACATGAGACAGATCATGAAAGTCTCTGCGCTATATTATAGGTATTATCTTGGCTCAGAACACAGAGAGAAAAAAAACTGCCATTGCTCCCTGGAGTGGGGTTTTTCAGTTTTAACATTTTAATACACGATTTAACTCTTATACTGCTTTGGACGTTCCTGTTCGCCCCAATTCTCAAGAGACCTCCGCGCCAATACGGCGCTCGTTCGCGTTCGTTCGTTTACCTTGTTGATGTCCTTAAGCTGATGAGGGGTCGTGCCGCCGTGTACTGTAAACACATTTTCCGCGGTGATGGTGTAAAAAATCCATTATGCGTTAACATCAACGGAGACCAATTCACTTCCTTGTTGATTTCTCTGGCTGTGAGGCTCTGTGGCCAGTGACTGGTCTGAATGCACGGCAACACATAACAGGCAAATTCACATTCATTCTCGCATGACGCCGCCCTCTGCTGCCTGGCAGACCAAAGTGCACTATTGCACAATCAAAAAAAATAAAATAATAATAAATAAATAAATGTCTATCTATCTACTATAACGTTGCAAAGGTAAGCCACTTTTTGATGGCACCAGACCCAATAAATAAATAAATAATCTGGCAGTAGGAGAGTTAAGGACACATGTCGTAATTCCTTTAAAGCTTTGTTTACATGGCAAACAGAAGCCCGTTTGAACGATTAAATGGTTACACTACTCTGGGGTTAACATTTAAATGTAGATGAAACAACAATAAAATCCACAAATAAATCTTTATTGGTGGTAACGTTTCTTCAGACCCTAAACCAGTAAGACTCCCGCTTATCGCCACAAATAGGGCAAAAATGTGTTTTTCCAAAATCTTCCTGATCCATGTTGATGACATGAGTGTAGACATACTGTGAGGTGATTTTCTTGATTTTAGGGCAAAATCTGTAGGAGCAGTGTCCAAAAATGTGTTTTTAAAAATCGGCCTGAAGGTGGCGCTATATGGGACAGATTCATGTTGATGGGATGAGTGTAGACATACTGTGTAGCGATGTGCGTGATTTTAGGGCAAAAACTGTAGGAGCAGTGTCCAAAAATGTGTTTTAAAAATTGGCCTGAAGGTGGCGCTAGAAGAGGGCCATGTGAGAAATGAGGGGTGGGGTCTCCGCGTTGCCTTGGTGGACGAATAGGTACCGGCCCCAGCTCTCCCGGACGCTCCTAGCCCGAGTTACGGCATTTTATGTGAGCTGCAGTGGAGGGGGTCCTCCACTGGGGGCGCCACCATTTTTGCATCCGTTCTGGAGCACCAGGAGTGGGTGGTCCCCAGGAATTCCCCGTGAGCAGCCCCGTTGGGGTGGTCATTTTTGCACATTTGGTCATTTTTTACACCTGGGGGTCCCCCAGGGACCTGGGGGTCCCTGGAGCTCCGGGGGTCCTTGGAGGTTGTAGTTTGGCAGGTAAGGAGTGTGTGTGCAAAATTTGGCATGGATGGGGGCAACGGTTGTGGAGATATGAGCAGGGCAAAAGTGTGACGTGTGACAGACAGACGGACGGACGGACGGACGGACGGACGGACGGACGGACGGACGGACGGACAGACGGACAGCCGGTGGAGGTTTTGATAGTAAATGCGACCTACGGTCGCAATTAAAATGTACACCACATCGGTGATTAATTGAAATCCCGTTTAAAACCTAGATTTACAACTCTTATATTATAGGCTACGTCTGGTCTGGGTGTGTCGAGTCAGAGACGCGAATGAAGTGTTTCCCACAGTATTCCTTAAGTTGTACAACTTGTATGTTCCCCCCAAATCTTCTAATAATAATAAGGGTAACAATAATAATAACCAGTAAGACTCCCTAATCGGGGATCCACAAATAGGGCAAAAATTTGTTTTTCCAAAATCTTCCTGATCCATGTTGATGACATGAGTGTAGACATGCTGTGTAGTGATTTTCGTGATTTTAGGGCAAAATCTGTAGGAGCAGTGTCCAAAAATGTGTTTTTTAAAAATCGGCCTGAAGGTGGCGCTATATGGGACAGATTCATGGTGATGGGATGAGTGTAGACATACTGTGTAGCGATTTGCGTGATTTTAGGGCAAAAACTGTAGGAGCAGTGTCCAAAAATGTGTTTTAAAAATCGGCCTCATGGTGGCGCTAGAAGAGGGCCATGTGAGAAATGAGGGGTGGGGTGTCCGCGTTGCCTTGGCGGACGAATAGGTACCGGCCCCGGCTCTCCCGGACCCTCCTAGCCCGAGTTATGGCATTTTATGTGAGCTGCAGTGGAGGGGGTCCTCCACTGGGGGCACCACCACTTTTGCATCCGTTCTGGAGCACCAGGAGTCGGTGGTCCCCGGGAATTCCCCGTGAGCAGCCCCGTTGGGGTGGTCATTTGGTAATTTTTGCACATTTGGTCATTTTTTACATCTGGGGGTCCCTGGAGCTGTAGTTTGGCAGCCAAGGAGCGTGTGTGCAAAATTTGGCATGGATCGGGGCAACGGTTGCGGAGATATGAGCAGGGCAATAGTGTGACGTGTGAGGTGTGACAGACAGACGGACAGACTGACTCACTCACTCACAGTTTGTGCAGGTTTTGATAGTAAGTGCGACCTACGGTCGCAATAATAATAATGAGAGAAAAAAAAGAAGAAAAAAAAAACAATCCAAGATGAATTCTCTCCAGTAGCCTACCCAGACTTCACACTATCGTTCTATTGTTCTCGGGGGCAAAGTAAGTACTGAGTAATATCTAATCAAGTAGGCTAGTGTATAGTGTATATCCTACTTTTACTTTTTGGTATAGGCTACTTTAAGTAGTCTACATTTTGATTACCAAGCTTGAGTTTGTAATGGACTACTTCTTTTAGGTATATGCCTGCTGGTTAAAAAATTCTACAAAAAACTGGGCGTCAGAAAAGACAGCTTTAAACTTTCCACAGTGACAACTGATGAGGTGTTTAAAAAATTGAGAGCCCTACCTCAACACAAGGCCACTGGCCTTGATAAAATCCCAGCTAGATTTCTCAGAGATTCAGCCGCCACCATTGCTCCAATCATTACCCACATAATTAACCTTTCCATCGAACAGGGTCCTGTCCCCCAGGACTTCAAACTAGCAAAAGTAACCCCCCTGCACAAAAAAGGTAGCAAACTAGACCCTGGAAACTACCGTCCCGTTTCCATTCTTAGCTCCATATCCAAAGTCATGGAGAAAATAGTCTACGAACAGATTGCAAGATATCTCGATGAGAATAATCTGATTTACGAGTTCCAATCTGGATTCAGAAAATCCCATTCCACTGACACATGCCTTCTCTATTTGACTGACCAAATCAAACGCGAAGCGGACCAGGGCAAATATAGCGGCATGGTCATGATGGACCTCCAGAAGGCATTTGACACCGTGGATCATGCTATTCTGATTGAGAAACAAATAGCCATCGGTCTTGACAGAGCAGCAGTGAGCTGGATGCAATCTTACCTGGTGGGGAGGGAACAGGTGGTGGAGATTAACGGTACCCTGTCCCCCCCCCCCTCCCAGTAAGCTGTGGTGTTCCTCAAGGTAGCATACTGGGACCTCTGTTGTTCCTAATATACGTGAACGACATGGCATCTGCTTGCGACTGCAACCTGTTCCTGTTCGCGGATGACTCGGCTCTCCTAGTCTTGGGCAAGGACCACTTGCAGGTTGAAAAGACACTTAATTCTGAACTGAGTAAGATCTGCACATGGCTTAACGACAACAAATTGTCAATTCACCTGGGAAAAACCGAGTCCATCCTCTTTGGATCAAATCATAACCTCAAAAAGGTAGATGACTTCACAATCAAAGTGGGTGACAAGGTCATAACACGTAAAAACAAAATCTCTTATAGGATGTATCCTTGAAGCTAATCTTTCCAGCGAAAAGATGACTTCTAAAGTAATAAAAAAAATCAACCAACGAACTCGTTTCCTACAGAGGATCGCCCCAATGGTCAACTTCAACACACTGAAGACCATAGCTGGTGCAATAATCCAGCCCCTCTTTGACTACGGAGTCCACGTATGGTATCGTGACGCCCCACAAGCCCTAAAAACTAAACTCCAAACAGCCCAAAATAAACTAATTAGGGTCCTGCTTAACCTTCCCTATCAGACTCACCTCACCGCTACTCACCAGTAAAAAGTGGGGTGGCTCAGAGTAGATGACAGAGTACAGCAACTTGCAATGGGCCTGGTGTACAAGATACACTACACCACTATGATACCCAAATACCTGTCAAAATACTTTATAAACGTTAAGGATGTCCATAATTACAACACCAGAGGCAGTGCCACAGATCACGTTCAACCCAGAGTCAACTCAAAGAAAGGGTCAAACTCGTTCTTCTGCTATACCACAAAAATGTGGAATGCCTTACCGAAGGCCATAAAGGAGTGTGGATCACTAGCATTCTTTAAAATTGCCCTGAAAAACCACTTACAGGCAGCAGCCGTTCGCAACGCGTGCATGCGTCTACCGGAACATGTGTGGTACACACATGTAATAGTACATTATTTCTATTTGATACCAGTGACAAGCAGTGTTAACTAAGTCATTTTTGTACCCAAAGCATTTGCATTGTTTTTTCCATTTTTATTATCTTTTTGCAACCTTTTACCAATTTTTGACAATTTTTTTTCTATTCGTGGCAAAAATGTCATTTTTTACTTAGAAACCCAAAGGATTTGCATTACATTTTGTAATTTACCAATTTCTGTTCTCCTATTATTACACCTGTGTTGTGACCTGCTCTTTTACTGCCTCTTTTGTCAAATAAACTGTTATACTTCTACATTTGAGCTCTTGTGTTGTATTTGACAAAGAAGAAAGAAAGAAAATAAAAATCACACCCGTGTGAAGTGGAGCTGTGTGTGTGTGTGTGTGTGTGTGTGTGTGTGTGTGTGTGTGTGTGTGTGTGTGTGTGTGTGGATCATGTGTACGATTTTTGTGACATTTGAAGAAAATATGTAGGAAAAGGAGCAAAAAGTGTGTTTTGGAGAAAATTCAAGATGGCGGAAAATCTATCATGGCGCAAATGGGCGTGGCCTATATGGGGAGATGCGTCATGACCCAAGGAATCCAGGGAAAAAATATTTTTAATTTTCCGACCTACGGTTCAAGAGTTACAGGCCAAAACGTAAAGTGGGGTGTTATGGCGCCACCATGCGGCCAAATGACACAATTATTTTTTATTTAATCCTTGAAATCATTATGAACCTCCTCTCCAAGTCTTGAAACTCTAGCCCCTATGGTTTGCGAGAGACAAATAATTGAATGTGAGTTTTTGCGATTCCCATTATAAGTCAATGGGGAAAATTAATTCACTAATAAATTAATATCAATTAAACTATTGAACCTTTCTCTTAGCAAGTTACTAGCCCACGATTCCCGAGTAAGCCGGTCGATTTGACATATGGCGCGAGTGTGTGGTGGCAAAACTGTGGGACTAGTAGCGTGCCGAAGTTTAGGAAGTTCAGGCTACATACAGACACACACACACACACACACAGACAGACACACAGACAGACCCACACGGCCACGTATAGGGAGCCTGTGCTTCACACAGCTCCAAAAAGTGTGGACCTTTCACCCAGGTCTGTGCAGTGGGGTCACTAGAGAGAGAGAGAGAGAGAGAGAGAGAGAGAGAGAGAGAGAGAGAGAGAGAGAGAGAGAGAGAGAGAGAGAGAGACAATGGGCACACATAAAAAATACTGTGCTTTTAGATCACTAATAGATGACATTAACAAACATACATAATCAATCCACTTAATAAGTCCTAGTTTATTTGAAAATAGCCGATCTACAAGCTGCCAACCAAAGCTCAGAGCTTTGAGAATCAGGAAATGTCAGTTTTGGGACAGGAGTCTGTAGAGCTGGTAGATCAGCCAACGTTTAAATATTTAGATTTAATAGGAACACTATATATAGGCTACAGTCATTGGTCATGGAAGTGGGGCTTTCCAATGAATGAGGTGACGTTTTATTTTTTTAAATCGCTTCATAATTGACGAGCCATGTTCGAATGAAACTGGTGTCTTACTCTTACTTTGCTTCCTAAGCGCATATGGACAAAGCAGCAAAGTGGCATTTGACATCATATTGAAATGTGCACAGTCAAGTATCTGTTTCACCAAACAGAAAGATTAATAGCCCACTTTGAAATTCAAAGTAGGCCTAAATACAAAGTGCATTTTGTATGGATATTCAACAATCATAGGCCTATTAAGAAAACAATCCCAGGCCAGTATGAAATAGTATTAAATGAGAATAGGCGCAGAATTTTTTTCTTTCTTTTTTCTAAGATTCGATTAAATCAATGCATTCTGAGAGAGTCTCAGAATGCATGTCACTGCATGTCACTGGTATCAAATAGAAATAATGTACTAAATGCCACAACTTAGACCTGACATTATAGAGTAGGATATCACATGAATCTTATAGCTTTGCGTCAAGAGTTAGGGATTAGGGGAACGTTTAGAGTTCACATCATCACACTAATTGTAATATTAGGCCTACATCCCAGCCAATTATTGTAGGCTATTACAATAGGCCTATAATAGGCAATTTGTGTCGGAGATAAATCGCTGTCTGATATGACGGTAAAAAACAATTGAAACTCAGCCTGCAGCCCTGCACAGGACCTGCCAAACTAAACGGACGTGGGTACCCTTTTAATTGATTGACTGATCATTTACAGGCTACAGCTGATGGCTTTGATTACTTCTACATGGCCCCGTATAGAGAAATCTCTCTGTCCATATGGCAATGGCAAAACGCAATTAAATGGGCTGGATGGCATTACGCACGACGCGTAATGCGTGCCATGTCTCTCCATTAGTGTTCCACACATCATTGTTGCATCAATTGCTATAATATAACACCCCTTGTCTTAAAATCTTTTGCAAATTAAAAAGATCTTCTGTGAAATGTAATTTACTTCTGTTGTATCAGCTATCATGAGTGTTTTATATGGATATGGGGGAATCACAAACTCGTCCCTTGGTTGAAACATCAACAGAAATGTAGGCCTAATTATATCAAACTAGACCTATATCTACACAGTTTTATTTTACTGTCTGACAGGCATCATGTTGCGAGCCGCGACTCAGCACATAGTGGCATCGTTTGTGTCATGGAGGATGAAATGGATTGATTGAAGACTTTATAGTTTGCATAGAAAAAGGTAAAGTGTCATGACGTTTATTTCCAAAGCCACGTCGTTGCGAGCCGCGACTCAGCACATAGTGGCATCGTTTGTGTCATGGAGGATGAAATGGATTGATTGAAGACTTTATAGTTTGCATAGAAAAAGGTAAAGTGTCATGACGTTTATTTCCAAAGCCACGTCGTTGCGAGCCGCGACTCAGCACATAGTGGCATCGTTTGTGTCATGGAGGATGAAATGGATTGATTGAAGACTTTATAGTTTGCATAGAAAAAGGTAAAGTGTCATGACGTTTATTTCCAAAGCCACGTCGTTGCGAGCCGCGACTCAGCACATAGTGGCATCGTTTGTGTCATGGAGGATGAAATGGATTGATTGAAGACGTTATAGTTTGCATAGAAAAAGGTAAAGTGTCATGACGTTTATTTCCAAAGCCACGTCCTACCACCGCACCACTGTGGTAGGACTACGAGCGGTTTTAATCCCAACGAAGCGATCTGTGCAGTCAGACGTGCTGCTATTAAATCTGCAGATCCAATACGTTTGTTTCTCTCGCAAATGACAATCTGGCAACACCACTGGCTGGCTGCTGCTGCGTCTCTGATTTCCTCTATCCCAACATAACCGCAATTTAGCTCATGTGTTTAAAGCAACAGTTGAGGGGCCAGGATGTTTAACAGAAGACAGGTACAGCTACAGTTATAAGCTTATGTAACGTGTGAATGGGTGACATATGAACACTCACTTGAATACTGGGCATCAGAGTTTTAAATGCTAAGTAGGCTACACTCACTTGAATACCCCTCACTCACTCACTCACTCACTCACTCACTCACTCACTCACTCCCTTCCTTTATACCTTGTTGTCTATAATGGTATAAATATAGGCGACTAAGTAGGCTACACTCACTTGAATACCCCTCACTCACTCACTCACTCACTCACTCACTCACTCACTCCCTTTATACCTTGTTGTCTATAATGGTATAAAAATAGGCGACTATTCCAAAAACGTCGGCGACACTGTCGGCGACATGTAAAAGCTGTCGGCGACAATTCCAAATCAGGCAGGCGAGAATTCCACCGAAATTGGTGAGCCTTCCTCGGCGACTCTTCCACGTTTTCCGGCGACCTTCATTTCGGCGAGATTACCTGTTACCCTGCCACTTGTTGACTGAGCGCCACTCAGTCTGTCCCCCGATTGTGTGTGCGCGTGTGTGTCTGTTTGGAGGAATACACGTTGTCACGTAAACTCACATTAGTTTAGCCTCGGTAGACGGGAACCGGGGAAAGGTCCTGACTTCGCGAGTGTGGTCGCAGCAAATATATTTTTTGTAAGACGTTTTTGATCGACTCGGTCGGATTTTGACTTAGTTTTTTTTTTTTTTTTTTTTTTACTCCAAATGCCAATAAAAACATCTGGGTCGCACGTATTTAATAGGGTCGGTCGCCTACCGGAAACCAAACTATTCTTCTACTAACGTCATTGGTGTTCCTGGTTCTTCATCTGGTTCTCAGACTGCTGAAGCAGAGTGAACTTGGCTTCTTCTGCCATCCTGAGGTCATTCTCCAGACGTTCAGCTTCCTCATTGGCATGCTTTCTCTCCTGTTCCAACTCCAAGGCCTTTTTGGTCTGTTCCTCCAGGTCTGTGTGTAAAACAAAAGACCAGCCATATCATGTTGTGAGTTATGATATAGAGTGCATTATACTGCAACATACCAAGGCTTTTTGAAAGGGCTCGTAGGGATGTCACCCACCTTGTTGCGCTTTCTTTGTCTGCTCCTCAATCTGTTTTAATCGCTCTATTAATTCTTCCTTCTCCTTTTCAATCTTCTCCTTTTCTTTTTCTGCCACCTCCCTTTTCCTCTTCTCATTCTCCAGCAAAGCCCTGGTGGAGACACACAAGAGTTCAGTGGATACAGTGCACATCCTATGTGGGAGGCACTGCTTGCATCTTTCTTAAGTTAAAATCGATCACAACTTCTAAACACACACAGAGGAAAGCCTGTTTTCATTCCACACTGATCAATGTGATCTGGTCTATGCCACGCCTACTAGAAAGTGATCAATGTGATCTGGTCTAGGCCACGCCTACTAGAAAGTGGTTTCCGGTTGTGTTTTTTGTTCGCTGTCAGTTTTTTTGTTCCCCCACCTGAATGTCGAGTAGGTAGACTAGTCTCAAGTTAGAATAAAACATGGATATACCAAAAGTATTCCAAGAAGTTCTTGAAGAAACTTGTCAGATTCATCGAATTACTAATTACTAATTACGAAGGGAATCATTTTGGAAGGAGCACGTTTTCCGCCATGGTTTCTAACAAGGGATTATGACACCTACCTCTCCATCTTCTTGTGATTCTTCTCCTCCCGGGCCTGAGCCTTCATCTGCTGTACCTCAATGGTGTCTGGTTTGCGGCGACGCATATACAGCTCATGGTTGCCCATGCACAGTGCCAGAATGCGCTTGTTGATGCGAAGTCTTGGAGCATAGAAGATAAAGTCCTAAAATGGCAACAATATATAAGTGTCTTTCAGAAAGGATGTTTAGGCTAATTCATATTCTGGGGCTAACATCCAGAGAAAATAGCTGATCTACAAGCTCACATGTGACCGTATTTAAGTAAAAAAAGGTAGGCATTGCCGAGCCATGAGGCCCATAGTGCAGGAGCCTATTTCCTGTTTCTGTAGCGTGAGGCAGCTTGATGTACAAGTACATCCCATGGACATGACGCTATGTCGCAATACTGTATTTATTTGTAGCACAAAAACAGGAGGGGCCTAGAATAGCGCTCTTGGTAATTCTGGCCACTTACTTTAAGTATTAGTTCATAAGTAAATGTATTTGACAAGCATGGATATTATGAGAGATCAGGTACTCACAGGTGCTTTCTTGTCAATCGGTTTAATGACAAACTTCTTGTCATTGAAGGAAATGTTCCTGATTTCACTCCAAGGAAAACCAATTTTCGGTGTCATTCTGTTGATGAAAGTGCAAAACAAAAGCTTTGGGCATGGTTCATATTACACCAGAGTGTCAGTTCCTACAGTTTTGCTTACTTTGGTGACATTGTTATCTGTTTCATCTACTGCATTAACAGCCATATAAAAATGAATTATTTTGCAGTCACTCACTTGTCAGTCTGCTCGTAAATGTTTAGTCCCAGGGCATCCACTCCCAGCCAAAGTTCTGATCCTTTCTTGTTCTTGATGCTGAAGTAGTTGACTCCATACATCTCTAGATCTTGAGCAATCTTCAGATACTCCATCATAGATTCCTCTCTGAGTAAAAATAATGTTGGGTTGTCATAAGGTCAGCAAACAGGTCAGAAATGTCAAAGGAATTGGTTTATTAATTTAAATTGTTTTTATTTAACATAACTTTTGGGTTAGGGTTAGGTTAGCTATAGTTAGGACCACATTGCACAATACGTGTCCAGACCTGGGTCGCTGATAACTGAGCTGAGTGACTGCTTGGCACTGAAGCAAGTCAAGCTCATACCTTCTAATGACTCAAAGAATTGTGTCAGTTAAGTGTGAATGTCTAAATCCATAGCTAGCAGCTAGGCACTGGCCAGCTAGTATGACCACCATTGTCGCCCCTATATAGGCCACTGTATATCATCTACAAGGATGTCCTGAAGTGTAGATGTCAGAACAAGCTGGACAAGTCTGCGTTCAACATGGCATACAGTGGAAAGGCATGTGCAACAAGTACATGACCTGACTCTTAAATGACTGAAAATAAGTCTAGGAAAGGAGACAAAACTGGCCACAGTGTACACAGAAGTAATTAAACTGGCACAAGGCAGATGCTTGACTATCATCGGCTTTTCTGCAGACTGCATAACTGTCTGTCGGCAACAGTCAATTAAGGATCTGCAAATTGGGCACTAAAAGGTGAGACGAGCACATTTCAACACCAAGGACATATAGTATGTCTCTCAGGTCCACATTCCTTGGTTTTGCTACTGTTGAACTGAAGGGGGCTTGGCCATAAGCATCAAGGCAAAGACCCAAGATTAACTTGTTATTTGTGCTAGATTCAGACTCTGTCAACAACAGCAATGTTAGCCATGTCTCCACGTTGTCTCTCCACCAGTTTAGAAGGTAGCATTATGTGGTAGAATTGTGGAATGTGTACCGTAAACAAATCATCATATCCAGGCATGGAGACAACATACAGTACATTTGTCCCAAGGAATACATGTTTTAGGGTTAGCTGTACATTGAGAATTTAAGCCAACACTGAAGTGATGCTCTGTGGCTATACTGCTGGTGCTGTGTAGTCTAACAATCTAAAAGGGATCCAGGGTTGACAAATGGTGAAGCTTCCCTGAGCAGAAATAATTATTTTGGGGTAGCTGGTGCACTGAAATGAGTTGAGATGCAGGCTGAGCTCAAGAACACGAGGATCCATATGTGTGTGTGACTGTGTATGGTTACCTCAGCATGCCCTTGTGTTCTTCGTGCCACACCTGAATCCTCTCCTCCCATTGCTCCTTGTTGAGCTTATGCTGGTCCAGCACTCTGAAAACATGGAACAGTATGATGAGTGCATCAAGTTAAGCAGGGAAAGACTGCATATCACAAATGACTGTCTGAAACAGACAATATTTAAGACTCCACCTCACCCCTTAGGATGATACACCCCTTGTATCCCTTCTTGGTGCTAGTTTACTTGATACTAGTTTATTATGCAGGTATATCTTACTCATCTATGTCATTAGTAGGCAGGTTTTTGAACTGTCCATAGCCCACCAATGAGACTCATGAGTGCGCAGATTGAAATTTGGGAGCATTAGTGAGGAGTCGGACCAATAGGCCTATATGAAGATAATGGTGAAAATGGGTGAAGTGCTCCTTTAAGTCCTTCCTATGCAATAGCAGTTGTGTTCTACTATTAAACATGACAGTAAATTAAAATGTTACCCTTTCCACTTCCACTTTGACTCCTTTGTACCCCTTGTATTACCCCTGGGTACCACTAGGGGGACATGTACCTCCATTTTAGAAAGCCGATTAGAATTTGACAAAAAAGTGACATCAAAACGGTTCTGTAGAAACCAACGGGGCTCCCTTTCTCCATATTTTCTTTTACAGTCTTTGGTGTCAACAGTGGGGTTGGTGGATTGCATTCTGGTAAAACTAGGTTCAAGACTGGGTGCAAGGTTGAGAAAAACGTTTGGCCAAATAATGAAACGGCGGACTAACCTTTGAGGGAGAAGCTTGTCACCAGACAGGTATCCCGTTGTGTGGACATCCTTGTTGTAGTCGGCATACTTGGCCTGCACTGCGTACGAAGCCAACAGGACAGCTGTTTCTGGAGGGCAGTAGATGTCATCGTTCAGGATTCCCTCTTTCACCTGCAGGAAGAATAGCCGCTGCGTGGCGTCCTGGATCAGCTCCTCAGAAACGTCTTCAGGGTAAAACTTGCCCCGAAACTTAAACAGCAGTGGGCTCTCTTTCCTTATGTCCTGGGCTGTTACCTAGTGTGAGGTGTGACACAGATCATTGGTCGTGACTGTAGCAATGCTAACGTTACTAATGGTCCACACAAACGACAAGGCTTTATGTAGTGTGCCTTTTCATTCAAAAGGAGCAGGAACGTTGTATGGCTAGGGATTTTAATTAACCAACAATACAAATTATAATCAGTGATACATTTAAGAAATAGATGTTTCATGTAGGCCTATTGCCTGTTTTATTTATCGTCACTACTATTGCTCATGTAATAATAACCCTTTATTTTGGACTTTTGTCGGATTAGTATTTTTTAATGGGTCACACAGCAGACATGTATCTATTATAGATAATAAAATACTGAATCAAGCTGGGGTGCTCACAAAAGCCAGAGTAAATTACCCCAAACATGTTTTAAAGTGAAATATTTATTTTGTTGCTTGACAAAAATTCAATGTTTTCAAAAAGGGAAACAAACACTCACCTTCTTATTGAGCTTCAGCCATGTAGAGAAACCTTTTGTATCCTGGTATTGGAGGCCAAAGTACCATACCTCACGCAACCCAATTGTCTTTACAACCTTAAAAATATACAAAAGATATATTTGTAAATACATCTTTACATTTCACATTGTCATAAGAAGTTCAACTTCACATGAGTTCCATCAGCAGTGAACCACAGTTATGTGGTTCAGTGTCTTTCCCAGGGATTCCTCCACACATTGCCAGGGCCTGCAGGAATCAAACATGGGACCTTATGTTTCCCAGGTATAGTAGGTTCTCTACCTATTCACCCATGGCTGCCCCACATACAGTAACTCCAGTGTACCGATTTGTGTGAGTTTTGGACAATATATGTAGTAGTAGCTTGAACTACTAATACCTTAGGTTCAAGCCAAATATGTTCCTCAGACAGGGGTCTATATCATATTCATATCATATATCGATATTGTTACATTAGTGCCATGGACAATGAGCGGACAATAATGTTACACACAAAGAGCTAGCCCTAAATTACCATTACTGGTCTGTAACTCGGAATGTGTACTGAGTAAGAGTTATGGGGGTGCTTGAAAAAGAAAACGTGTACAAGTGCCTTAGCGTAAAGATAATTCCTCCTACCTGGTCAAAGAGCTGCTTTCCCGTTGTATTGGGCTGAATGGCAAACTCCAGTTCTGCATCCATTGTGGTCACTCTCACACTAATCTGTAGACAGTCACAAAATCAATCAAACAGTCACAAAATCAATCAATAAATGTACACAATACTTTCAACAACAATTAAGTGGTTTCGTTGACATTAAAAGGAAAATATTAAGCAGTTTATTGGTTAAAATCAAGTTCTGACATATACAGACATTTTATATAAAGTGTAGACAGCTCCATTTAATGCCCTCTGTAATTTGAACTCCATTGGAAAGTTAGTTCTCTCATTCTCTTCCGTTTAAGCAATTATATTTAAAGCAGCACTATTTCAGTTTCCTGTTTAAGTGCTGACATTTTTACCATTGTGCTATTTTACCATTAATCCCCCTGCTTGCTTGGGGGATTAATTGAATCTTGACCATCAGATCCTGTCTCACCTATCAGATCCTGTGTCTAGGTGACACATGACCTTTGACACAATCCAGATGTCTCAATAGAAGAGCATGGAGACAAAATACAACCACCCCAGTTATATTGTATTAACATACTCTATCATACCGATTGGACAAAATTAAAATATATTCATTACATTACATTATATTTTATCTTGAGGTTATAAACGTATCATTTTGAAGAGACCAAGTTATGTTCACATGTCTGAACCAACCATTGATAGTGTTATAGTTAAAAATAATTGCCCATTCAAAAAATATTTAAAATAACGTTCTTGCTGTTACATTGACCATGACATTATTGTGATCCTTGATCCAATGTTCACTAAACTTCCCTAGTTCTGGTTACTGATATTGTCCAATCACCAGAACCAAGGTTGTGTGTTTTCAATGGTGCATGTTAAAATGAACTTTGAAGTTACAATGAGTTTATATAGGAGCCGGTGGAGGTTTTCATAGTAACTGCGACCTGACTGTCGCAATTACAATCAATAGTTGCAGTCCTACAAGCTTTACTGCTGCAGTGGTACTACTGCAGATGTAAACACGGAGCATTTTCAACGGAGGCCATGTTTTGTTCACGGTTATGTCAGCGTGACGTGGCCGTGGTCCGCCCGCCCTCACATTAGTCAATTCTAATAAAGCAGGGGTCTTCAACAGGGGGTCCGGGACCCCTAGGGGGTCCTCAGAGTTACCTCAGGGGGTCCTCCAAATCTTTGTGTCATAGATTTTATTTTTCATATTAACCACTTGAACCTTAGCGTTCATATTCAGAGAACTTTAGCCAAAAATAGCAGATCTACAAG
Organism: Nannobrachium achirus; assembly: GCF_963921795.1. Classification (NCBI taxonomy): domain Eukaryota; kingdom Metazoa; phylum Chordata; class Actinopteri; order Myctophiformes; family Myctophidae; genus Nannobrachium; species Nannobrachium achirus. Next base: position 48,339,573 of record NC_137826.1, on the reverse strand, counting down.
CTCACAACGCCTCGCGCTGCGAGGCGTTGTGAGCTTGTAGATCGGCTATTTCCGGCAAAGAGGTTTTGTGTAGAGGGGGAAAAGAGCAGACTAAGTACAGAGTGAATAGTCAAGTGTATTAAGTTTTGACGGTTCACATGGTTAAATATCTTGAGAACACAAATTGACATGAATCCAAAAAACACTGATGATTGTGCTGTCAAACGATGAAACTATATGGAATCTATGTATGATAAGGTCGTGGGGGGTCCCTGCTTCATCTCTCTCTCAACTAAGGGGTCTTTGGCCTGAAAATGTTGAAGACCCCTGTAATAAAGGATCAGGAGAGAGTGCCCATTTATCAGCTTATATTTTATATTGTTCCAGCTCCAATTGTGTCTTCTCATTTCTTTGTGTCATCATTTCCTGTATGAGTTGTGTCTTCAGATTGGATACAATTGGTATCCCGACCCGAAGATGCATTTTCTGTTTACTTAAGAGCTGGATAGACAGGGAGATCCCTGTTACTGAACAAACACTCCATGTCTATAGCAGGGGTTTTCAAAGTGGGTGACGGGGCACCCTGGGGTGCCATGAGTGACGGCAGTCCAGGGGTGCCGCAAGATAATTTGATAATATTTGGAATTTATTTAGTCAGTTCTAACAAAATGACTATTATCTCAACGTTTTCCTCGTAACATAATCGCTAAAATATGGCATAAATTTAAGGTGTTGGGAGTGATAATTATGAATATAATGTAGGGAAATAATATCTATAGGGGTGCCCTGAGCCAAAAAGGTTTGGGAACCCCTGGTCTATAGCAATGATATCAGAATATCTATTTAACGCGTACTTTTAACAAAGGAATAAGACTTACTCTACCTTTAAACTGACATTCTTAGCAACCTTCAGATATATAATCATATCATTATGGTATCACAACATGTCACTTTGACATATAGGAGATAAAGAGAAAGATAATGTCTCTTGAGAGATACCATAGTCTGTCCTACAAACATGGCAATCTGACTGACTGTCTCTCTATAGAAGTGAACTTATCTACAGGAAGTAACCACATCCTCTGGTGGCTGAGCCTATGAGGCAGTGCCACTGCATGCTGTGCTCCCTTGAGAGCAGCTTTACATCCTGTTATGTAGCACACTACTTGTCAGTGTGAATTTCTTCTCATGTGCGGCAGCAGAATTTCATGGTTAGTATAGGAACAGATGATTGCGAGGTCTGATATTACAGACACGTCTTTACATATACAGTATATGTAGCCATATGAAACAAGCGTTCAAAGGATGAGAATGCAATCAATTTCCACCCTTAGCTAGAAGAGTACATGCAAGACTTGTATTTATTTTTTGAGTGGTGCTAACCACTCCTATGTCTGGCTTTGTGTGTAGGTCCCTACTGTTTGTCCGTATGAGCACGGAACTCCATGTATGGAGATAACTAATGTCACGGACAGAGCGGCCCATACAAGGAGATATGCACTTCTCTCGTGTGTGATACCATACTAAGTGAGCACCGCTCACTTCGCATTGTATGATCACTATCATGGTGCGATCTTTGTATTCTCTCAAAGTATTTCATACCATACTGTGTAAACTGATGTAACTATGTAGGCATTTCTATCCTCTCGGAGATGACAAAAACATCAGTATGCCTGTATGGCAAAAAAAAAAAAAAAAAGGAACTACGGCGACTGAGGCCCACGCCTGGTCTGACCCACAATGGTATGCATTATTTTCCAGTTGTGCGGCTGATTAGAGCTGCGTTCTTTCCCATTTGTGTCAGCAGGACCCCATTTTACTGCTCAGGACACTTGTTACGCTGCCACATCCTGTCGTCACTAGCAGCACACAGAGGACTGCATGGAGGGAGAGCAGTTATGGTTGGAGTGACGCCTACATTCTGTGCTTGCCCTCAAGCACCACTTAGATGCCAAAAGGGCATCGTGGCATCTCTTATTAGGATGACATACACAGTGAAGTCCTCAGTGCTAAGTGAACTCTTTGGTGTACAAATGTACATTTGTACACTCTCTGAGCTACAAATGGATACATTGACACAGAGGCTTTTACTGTGTGTATAACATGGATATTACCCTGCACTGACTGAACTCGTGGCCATCATGCCGACAGCCGTTTTCCTGAATTAAAAGAGATAATCTTAAATTAAGAAAGGGGAACTGAACTAAAAACTATTCAGCCTGATAAGGGTGTGCCTCACATTGCCAGAAACACTTAAGACACTATTATTAGCACATGCACAACACCCCACTCAGAATCAAGAGGACCACGGATAAGGATGTATATATATATATATATATATATATATATATATATATAATTTTCTAAAGTCACTTTAAACTATTGCATTGCATTTGAACGTGTATTTATCCACTGTACTTTATATCCATCTACAGCAGGGGTGTCCAAAGTGCGGCCCGGGGGCCAAATGCGGCCCGAGGACAAATTTTATGCGGCCCCCGGCTTCATTCCTAAATTGTGCTATAAACGGCCCGCCAGCACTGTCTAACAAGAATATTTTCCCAGAGTATAATCTGTCAGGATTGTTTCCAGTTGTCTCATTCTGAAGGGGTCAAAGAAAGGCCATGTATTGTATTTTTTACCTTGCACGACTGGTTATACATTTGGTAATGTGAGTTATTTGTGTGTTGTTCAGAGCACACACCCGACAAAAGACCACTGATATAAAATATTGATGGTGATAGTTAAATACAATATTTTAATTGCGATGCACATGTATGTGACTTTGTTATGGTCCAACCGAAAGTACATTTTGCCGGGAAAGTCGGCCCTTGGGTGTTTTAATATTTTATAATGTGGCCCCCTTTAAAAAAAGTTTGGACACCCCTGATCTACAGTGTATGAAAGAACAAACTGAGGACGGACTCTCACTGAAATGTCTGTGTGCTACTTCTTTATCCCCTGCTATAAAATAAACAAATATTAAAACCTGAAAATCAAGCATTTGGGAGTGTGGCCTCTATTTTTGTAACACAGTATGTTTGTGAAGAATTACAGCTTGAATGAATGCGAATGACACAAAACATTTGAGAATAACATTTAGATATAGCAGGGATGCGAAGATTACGCTGAAATCATTTTCGGTTTAGGATTTCTCATCTGGTTCAATTAGTTCATTAGTCAATGCAGCCAGATTAATCAATCTATGCCAGGATATGATAGGAGGATACTTGATCAAGGTTGGAAGGTTGCAATGATAACACATCCAATGAATTAATAATCAATATAAAATACAGTAGATTTACTCATTTCCAGCAGCAGATTTGGAGGACCTCCATAAACTACTCTAGTAAAAGCTTTATTCCACAAGTCTACTTAATCTTCCCCACCAAAATCTTCCATAGACAAATACATAATCTCATAGATGGGCACTTACTCTTAGTGGTTTGATTTTCGGAAGCTATTTTTCAGATGTTCCAAGTACAAAACAGTCCATATCAAGTTAGCTGTTTGTCTCTACCACGGCAAGCGTACAAACTGTTAATCTGCTGTGCTATGTGCACTGCAGATTCTTTTAATCCCTTGCCCGCATACCTCTGTGTTTTCCAGTTCACCATTTCTAGTTTGCCATACTTTGCTAAATTGCTGGTGTTCCTAACAAGAACATTTTATCTACAATGCTTTCTACATGAAGGGGTACCGTGGTAAGTTATGCTTACATTTTGTAAGAAGAGTTCATTTTGTTGTTTGAAATTGATCAAATAAGCGATTAACTATCATTTAGAGCAGGGGTCTTCAACATTTTCAGGCCAAGGACCCCTTAGTTGAGAGAGATGAAGCAGGGACCCCCACATCCTTTTCGATTTCATATAGTTTCATTGTTTGACAGCACTAATCATCAGTGTGTTTTGGATTCATGTCAATTTGTGTTTTCAGATATTTAATCACTTGAACCGTGAATACTTAATAAACTTGACCTTTCACTCTGTACTTAGTCTGCTCTTTTCCCCCCTCTACACCAAAGCTCTTTGCCGAAAATAGCTGATCTACAAGCTCACAACGCCTCGCAGCGCCAGGCGTTGTGTATCTGTGTATCTGCTTGTATATCTGCTATTTTTGGCTAAAGTTCTCAGAATATGGACGCTAGGGTCAAGTGGTTAATATAAAAAAGGAGAAAAAAAAAAGCTATCACACAAAGATTTGGAGGACCCCCTGTAGTAACTTTGAGGACCCCATAGGGGTCCCGGACCCCCTAGAAGACCCCTGATTTAGCGTATTCGAGACACAAGATTGAATGATGCTGAAATAATCAGTAAAATAAACACGATGATATTAATAGTTTTAATTGCTATCATCATAAAGGCATGTTGAAAATACTGTGCTGTGTCTTGTCTTGAAGTTTTCAATGTAAGCTTTTGAATGACGTTCAGAGGGAACATACCGTAATTTACAGTGAGTTCAGTGTTATTAAGGCATGTGTTATTAAGAATGGAATGTGTGTGTGTGTGTGTGTGTGTGTGTGTGTGTGTGTGTGTGTGTGTGTGTGTGTGTGTGTGTGTGTGTGTGTGTGTGTGTGTGTGTGTGTGTGTGTGTGCGCACGCGAGTGAGTCAATGTTCTGTTTTGGGGTCCTCCTATCCAATGATAAGCCAGATAAACGTCTGGAAAATGTTACATTCATCAATTGTTAAGTGAACTTGCTCATTTGAGCAAAGATATATGAAAACAAAATAAACATTGGCCTGTATATTGCTCATGTGTTGTAATTTGTGTTGGAGGCAGAAGGAGAAGCACCGTGCTGGGTGTTTCAGGGAGGAGAGGAGGTAGCTGTGAAACCCCATATAAGGCAGCAAGCTAGGAAACTACTAGAAAGGAACTGATGCAATTGCAGAGACCTTGAGTCACAACATGACTTCCTTGGGAAATTGACGTGTTGCCAAAAGTAGTCCAGCAAAGGAATAGTTTCTGAATAAGCACTGTTTTTGTGAAATGCCGGAACAAAATAACGCTTGCAGCAGGCAACTAGGCTACTTGTCAAACTTTAAACGGCAATTGAGAATACAACTAAAATGGGGTGTGTGAAAACCAAACTAATAATGAATTACTTTAGTTATTAGTAATAGCTACATACTGTAATTCAAGAGACTATGCAAAAAACATTCTGCCAACAAAATGCACATTTCAGAATCATTGTGCCTGGACCTGTTAAACTACCAGCTGCAAAGAGAAAAGCACAAAACTTCAGATTATTTATACAGCTTTAACCACAAATCTTGGCTACTGAACACTGATCCCTCCTCCTTCGAGTCCTTCCTAAGGGCGTACATCGGCTTTACCACCTCAATGACGGTTACATTTCAAAGCTTCCTCCTTTCACATCTTATGCCTCATTTACTGCAGCTTGGCACCGTGAGCTCTTTAAGTAAATCCCTGGTTGCGTTGGGTCATAATATCACGCCCAGTCTTCAACTGGTGCTGATAATCTCTGGTGTGATTGGGGATTTTTTTTTCATCTTTATAGTCTTCTTGCATTCTCTACTCAGTGGTTCCCAAACGTTTTAGCTCGAGACCCAAAAGAGAAATTAAACATTTGCCCAAACTAGTGGAAATAGCTCTACAAGCTTGCGGTTATTTTCACTACTTCTAAAACATGTTTTCTAATAGAGGGTATGCGCATGCATAAAGTGAATGGCAAATCGAGTGGCAAATCGAGTGGCAAAGTGAGTGGCAAAGTGAGTTTAACGTTGTTTAACATTGTTTAAAGCAATCAGATAGGACTTTACTTTTTGGATGTATGGGCTTTCAAGGCCAAAAAGTATTTTTTTGCCACTCAATAGGCGTTCCTGCATAACTTCCTGGTATGGTGATGATGTCACGAGCATACCCTCTATTTATGGAATTTATTAGATTTTTATTTTATTTATTCATGAACATACTTATGAAAAATGTTGCTTTATTGGGAATATTTTTGGAAACTATTTTGAAATGAATAATTCAAAACAAAATGTAGGAAACAAAAAATACCCTAAAAATGTGTCCCCGACCCAGTGTTTGGGAGCCAGTGCTCTAACTTCCTGAGTTATAGTTTGTTCCTCCTCTAGACCTGAATGAGGATTCGTTTGTATCTTCATTGAAGAATGAATGCATATTGTAATGTGTTGTAATGCTGTGAAATTGTCATCTTGCAAATCTTGTTATAACTTTTATAACTCCTTTATATACATAACATCTTCCTTTCAAACTCAAATAGTTTGAGAACATGCTTTAACACATCGTGTAGTTTCCGCCAGGCAATGTTCTACTTGCTACACTACCTAAAGCATTTCCTCTTATCTAAGGGCATTGCTTTTGTTCCGAGCAGACTTGTTTGTGCCAAGAGTCAAGGCCTCTGTGACAATGCATTTTCCATAAAAGATGCCCTATGTCTAGAGGCATGTAGGCATTTTCTGGGTCCATGTCTGTCCAGTTATAGAGTGTAGCTGCAACACTTCTTCAGCCTTATTTATAATTAATTGTACTGGACTGGTACGAAAAAGTATAACTAAAACCTTTACTGTTGTATTCGTATTGTCAACTCAACTCTTATGATTGTTAAAAGAATGAAAAGCAATATTAAATATGTGTAATAATACAGTAAACAGCAGAACATTATAGAACAATTATGCATCTACATTAAGATACTATTGAATTTGAGATGTGCTTCAAGTGCAGTTTATTGGTGAAGGTGCTAAAGCATGTTATGCCATTGTGATGTCACCTGAATTTTGTAGAAACATGACTTCCATGGAGCCTCCTTTCATCCAAACAACATTTTGGGTAGATTTAACTGATAACTCACAGCATGAGGCCAGGTTGTCCTGATGTACTCATACTGATAACCTGCCTCATTCTCATGTCCTTCTCCAACAGTATATGTGTGTACCAGCTGAAAGTTCTATATTTATTTACAGAAAATGTAACAGAAAGATGAGAGTGAGTGTAGTGTGTACACAATACACAAAGCACTGACTACAGACTAGAGCAGGGGTGGGCAACTTTGATGATGGCGAGGGCAACTATATTTCCACCTTCACTCCAGAGGGCCACATTGCATATTGCTACTTCCTACTTTGTCATTCTAGTACCTCATACAAAAGAAGCAAAAATAGCCGTTTCTCAAGCTCAAAACGCATCGCGCTGCGATGCGTTTTGAGCTTGTAGATCGGCTATTTTTGCTTCTTTTGAATTGGAATCCTGAATTATTTTTTTGTTATTTTTTAATTGGAATCCTGAAATGTAACATTTTGATTTAATTTCAAACACATTTAGTCACAAATTCATGTTGACTCTATGAACCTAAATACAAATACCTACATTGGACATGAAAAAAAAAATAATTGCGACCGTCAGGGAGCAGTTTACTATGAAAACCTCCACCGGCCGTCCGTCCGTCCGTCCGTCCGTCCGTCCGTCGGTCACACGTCACACGTCACACCTTTGCCCTGCTCATATCTCCGCATCAGTATGACATCACACCACATGTGTACACAAACCTTTGTGTACGTTGCTGTGGCAACAGTCTGTTGTTGCTGGTCTGTTAGTGTACGTTAGCAACCATGGTTTTACCCTAGCAACCAACTGTTTACCCTAGCAACCAACTGTTTACCATAGCAACCATGTTTTTTTACCCTAGCAACCAACTGTTTACCATAGCAACCAGATACGCAGAGCAGGGATCTCCATATATGGGCATAAACAGGTGACATCACACTGATGTCAGATACTCAGAGCAGGGATTTCTCCATAATATATGGGCATAAAAGGGATTCTGTTAGGGATCTCCATATATGGGCATAAAATGGATTCTGTTAGGGATCTCCATATATGGGCATACAAGGGATTCTGTTAGGGATCTCCATATATGGGCATAAAAGGGATTCTGTTAGGGATCTCCATATATGGGCATAAAAGGGATTATGTTAGGGATCTCCATATATGGGCATAAAAGGGATTCTGTTAGGGATCTCCATATATGGGCATAAAAGGGATTCTGTTAGGGATCTCCATATATGGGCATAAAAGGGATTCTGTTAGCTGTTAGTGATCTCCATATATGGGCATAAAAGGGATGCTGTTAGGGATCTCCATATATGGGCATAAAAGGGATTTTGTTAGGGATCTCCATATATGGGCATGAAAGGGATTCTGTTAGGGATCTCCATATATGGGCATAAAAGGGATTGTATCCCAGATGATGCCCTGTTAGGAGATCCACACTAACAGAATCCATATATGTTCCTACCGACAGCTGCTATAAGCCAACCCTGGCGATAAGGTCTGAGTCGAAGAAATGCTTCTTTCCTGGCAAGAATTGCCCCTTTATACTGTAGGGCTCGTTTGTGTATTGTATGACATCACGCCACATCATCGGCTGAGGACTGTGTGATGTCATCATATCTCCATATATGGAGACATAAGTTGCTCATGCCCAAATATGGGCTGGTGAGGTCAGACTTAGTGTGATGCGTAGGTTATCTCCATATATGGAGATTCAACTTCAATGAGTAACCATGGCAAACTGTCAACTGCCCGTATGTCTTGATAATTGGTAAAACAAACTTTTGGCCTATTTGTGGAGATAAGCGACCAACGGTCGCTTATCTCCCGATTAGTAAGAGTCTTACTGGTACTACTATACACTGACGGAATTAAAGCAGGTCATGTTTAGAATTGTAACAGCTGAAATGAATAATATATCAGTATTCCGGTATTAACCAGCGGGCCGCATTAAGTGAAGGTGAGGGCCACATGTGGCCCCCGGGCCGCCAGTTGCCCATGTATGGACTAGAGCCTGACCGATAAACAATTATTTGTATTTTTTTATGACATCGCATCTGCCAATGTGCTATTTTTAGCAAGTCATATAATAATTTTAAACAGTCGACTATTAGTTTTTCATTAAAAAGGGAAAACGTTAAGACTTAAATCTTGAATGCTCACAACATGGCCTGGGTGAGAGAGGGTTTTGGTTTTCAAACACTGGATCAGGACCCATTTGAGGGTCACAGACACATTTTTATGGGTCCCTTCATTTTTTTGTTTCCTACATTTTTGGGGACAAAAAAATCCCCAAAAAGCTACGATTTTCCTGAAAGAAAAAAAAAAAAAAAAAAGCTATTATTTTTAGATATGGAGTAGTCGCAACGTGCTGTGAGCTTGTAGATCTGCTGTTTTCACTAGTTTGGGTCCCTGTGCAAACGTCTAATCTCTCTTTTGGGTCTCGGGCTAAAAGGTTTGTAGTGTAGTTTTGATGAGCAGCACCACTCTTGCTTATAGGTGTTTTCTCTTATTGCTCAACATCAGCATCATTTAAATTACAGGATGTTATACAATTTCCAGATATGTGTGTGATAAAAAAAAGTGCTATCCAGGGCAGTTTTAGCAAACAAAAGTACACAAGGAAATGAGTTGACATAATTATGATCTTTAGTAACTTGAATAGTTTTGTTTTTTATTTGGATGTGTATGAGCAGCATGTAAGGTCAATAATATGCTAAAAAAAAAGCAATGATTAGATTTATTTATTTTTGTTCCTATTGGCTGTAACAAGTCACTGTGTTGTTTATAGTAAAGTATGGCTGTTATTATTCATTGGAGTAGAATAGATGAAATTAGGATTTATTATGCATGAACACATTAACTTACTGAGACATTTGACTTGAAAATCAATGAGGACAACAATTACATGGCTATAAGGCCTTCATAGGCCAATAAACTGCTGGCCCAGAAACAGATCAACCAAGTTAACAGATATTTGGTAATAGTTCAGTTAGTCAGTTCCCATAATAATGACAATGCATGAACTGCCACTCAGTTCTATAATTGACCTATTGGTGAAATGTCACGCATTGCACATTTTAAAACTGCACCACAAATAGAAGAATGCTACCTATGCTGTTTTGTGGATTAATATGATCGCTACCTAAACTTTACTATGTAAGGAATAATGTGGTTGTCCTTGCTTTTAGTTTCAAACCAGAACAGGCAACAGCACTCTCCTAGGCACTATCATAGTCACTTTTTCCATCTGTGTGTGTTATATTTCCATAAAGCAGTATATAGGCCTAGGTCTACATCAGAGGCGAACCTACAAAGTTTTCTCAATATAGTTCTCAACAATTTAGTTGTAGTCTGTAGGCTACTTTGTGGGCTATAACATTGGTTCTCAAAATGGGGTCCAGGGACCCCCAGGGGTCCTTGAGGAAGTTACAGGGTGTCCCCAGATAAATTATAGTAAATGATAGAACCAAATGCAGAGAGTAGTGTACAAATGGAACCAAATGGACCCTAAGTCCTAACAGGTCCATTTGGTTCCATTTGTACACTCTATTGAGTTAAATTAACATTGGTTTTAGATTGGGGTGATGGGGTCTCAGCGATTGAAATGCCATTAAATGGGGGTCTGCTGCCTAAACTGGGGGTCCATGGTTGAAAATCACTGCTAGAGCCATAGATATCTTCTCTTATGGGGTCCCTGGCTTATCTTTTGAAATGGGGGTCCGTGGGATAATATATGTCCATTTGGGAGTCCTTGACATGAAAAGTTTGAGAACCACTGGGCTTTGACAGACTCGGGGCGGAACCACCAAATGATAAATCAAATCCCTCCTTGCCAGAGTCCAGCTCATTGTAAACCAGAGGCCTAGTTTGTCTGTCAGGCCACAAACTCACTTCCGTCCATTTATTCTTCAGCTATATTTAGCATGATGAGTAAATGTGATTTGAAACTTTCTCAGTTGTTGGAGAAAAAAGACCCGCCCTGTTAGTCACATTAAAGTATCATAATCTATATATATAGCCTAAATGTGTGATTAGTCTATATAGCCTATAAATCTGATGAAAATAAGTAATGATGATGATGAACGCACGCGCGCGCGCACACGCTGAGAGAGGGAGAGGGGGAGAGAGGATAATTTGAATCTAACAGAGTGCGCAGACAATCCAGACATAGAATGAAAAATTAAGATATTAGAACCAGATCTTACCGTCTTAGGCATGTCTGCTTCGTCCCGGCTCTGATTTTATTATTGAAAAACAAATCAAAAAAAGTTAAATCGCAGATCGAGAAAGCAAACTAACGGGACACGAAGAAACTTTTGCCCATCAGAACAATGGCATGGAATGTAACGTCCTCCTCCGCGTCGCAAACAAAACTTTGCGCTGCTAAAACTGTGCTCTGTAAAGCTGTTATTCTCCGGGTCAGCCTGTGAAACGTTTTGTCCGCTAGTAGCACAAGCTGTAGCTGTATTCTTTGTGTTGGTGTTGTGTGGATTCAGTGGAAAGCAGAGGGGGGCTGCCCGCTTGATTTCCTGCTAACGGTACTCTGTTGGCTGAAAAACCACACCCAACCAAGCCAATGACAGGACCCGCACTAAAAAATTAGTTTTTCAGCAGTGGTGGAAAAAGTACTCACATATTGTATTACTTAAATAAAATTTGCAATTCTGCAATATAGAAATGAGCCTACTCTTGTTAGATGTACAGAATTCAAAATTCACTTAAAGTAGCCTAAAAGTAAAAGTAGGCTACAAAACATGTTTGAAAATAGACGATCTAAAAGCTCACAACGCGTCGCGTGAGGTTGTAATCGGCTAATTTCAAATAGCCAAATATAGAATAGGGCTAAAAGTGTTTTATGTAGGATCTATGTTTTATAATATAATTTATATTTGCAACGTAAGTAGCCTACCTACTAAAGTTTTCATATAATTGTAGTGGAGTAGGCCTAAAAGTAAAATATTTTGACCTGAGATGTAGCCTAGTGGAGTAGAAGTAAAAGTATTGGACATTGGAAATACTCAAGTAAAGTACAAATACCTCAAAATTGTACTTAAGTACAGTAATTAAGTAAATGTACTTAGTTACTTAACTGGTTTTCAGGCAGCAGGCTCCGCCTGCAGCATGCCTAGACTGGGGACTATTGGCTTCGCCGGTTACAGATCCGTTCTAGAGCGGATACGGAAACTGTTTGAGTGCTTTTATGTATTTGTGAGCGGAAATTACCGGATGCAGTAGGCGGGCTCTAGAGCGGATCTCAACTGAGCAGTGAATATAAACCAGGCTGAGGCGGAGGTTAGCCAAATCTCCTCAAATAAAGCTGATGTGTCGTTTATTTAATCTCGCCGTTATTATAGTTGTTATAACACATTCAATGTGTCTACTTGTGGTATATTCCCAAACAAATCCACACGTTGTCCACAACAGCAGCAATGCGGTTCTCTGTTATGCTGATTGAGGAAGAAACATTTTGATCACATTGGCCAGATAGGCAACTTGTTGACTGAGCGCCACTCAGTCTGTCCCCCGATTGTGTGTGCGCGTGTGTGTCTGTTTGGAGGAATACACGTTGTCACGTAAACTCACATTAGTTTAGCCTCGGTAGACGGGAACCGGGGAAAGGTCCTGACTTCGCGAGTGTGGTCGCAGCAAATATATTTTTTGTAAGACGTTTTTGATCGACTCGGTCGGATTTTGACTTAGTTTTTTTTTTTTTTTTTTTTTTTACTCCAAATGCCAATAAAAACATCTGGGTCGCACGTATTTAATAGGGTCGGTCGCCTACCGGAAACCAAACTATTCTTCTACTAACGTCATTGGTTGCTGTGGTAACCTAGCCACGCAGGTCGGCAGGTGTTGATTATGCTATTAATAGAACACCACCTTTTCAGCGTCACATTACAAATTCAATGTAATTAAAAATTATACAACCATACAAAAGACCAGACCGAACCTACAGTATAGGCTTTCCAGACAGAATGCATTTCCCATAAACTATAACGCCTACCTGGCTACTTTGGATGGAGCCAAATGTAGGCCTACTCATGCGAATGAACAATAATGATAAACCAAACTGTATACTCAAATGTCAAACTGAAATGAACCATCAGCAGCCCTGCCCAGTGTTGTAAAAAGTATTCACATATTTTACTTAAGTAAAAGTATCAATACTGCAATGTAGAATTACTCAGTTACAAGTAAAAGTCTGGAATTCAAAATGTAGGCTACCTGAGTAAAAGTATGAAAGTGTTGGCATCAAAAGTAAAAGTACAAAATCTTTGAAAATAGCAGATCTACAAGCTCACAACGCGTCGTGATGCGACACCTTGTGAGCTTGCAGATCGGCTATTTTTCAATTAGCCTAGGTATAACATAGGGCTGAAGTGGTTAATGTATGTTTTGTAATAGCCTATTGTAATTTATATCTGCAAAGTAACTAGTAACTAAAGTCTCCAATTAAATGCAGAGCAGTAAAAGTACAATAGGCTATTTTGATTTGAAATGTAGTGGAGTAGAAGTAAAAGTATTGAGACATTGGAAATACTCAAGCTACAAATACCTCAACATTGTACTTAAGTAGCCTACAGTACTTAATTAAAAGTACTTAGTTACTTTACACCACTGGCCCTGCCCTAGTTACTTGTCACTTACCTGTCACTTGTGTATAGTAGAAGTTCCATGTCAGCAGCAGGAAGATATTGCAATAAATCCACATGGATGAGAACAAAAGACACATATCCTAGGGGCACTGCTTGTGGATATGGATGCAAAAAGTCTCCTGCAGGGGGGGAGGAGCTCTCTCTCTCTCTCTCTCTCTCTCTCTCTCTCTCTCTCTCTCTCTCTCTTTCTCTCTTTACTTAACATGTTTAGACAGATGCTATGTTGTGCTATAAGGTTTGATGTGCCTGAGTGTGTGTGTGTGTGTGTGTGTGTGTGTGTGTGTGTGTGTGTGTGTGTGTGTGTGTGTGTGTGTGTGTGTGTGTGTGTGTGTGTGCGTGCGTGCGTGCGTGCGTGCGTGTGTGCGTGCGTGCGTGCCAGTGCAGTAAAGGTACAATATTTTGATTTGAAATGTAGTGGAGTAGAAGTAAAAGTATTGAGACATTGGAAATACTCAAGCTACAAATACCTCAACATTGTACTTAAGTAGCCTACAGTACTTAATTAAACGTACTTAGTTACTTTACAATTACCTGTCACTTGTGTATAGTAGAAGTTCCATGTCAGCAGCAGGAAGATATTGAAATATATCCACATGGATGAGAACAAAAGACACGCAGCTGCTGTATCCTCAGTGCACTGCTTGTGGATATGGATGCCAATAGTCTCCTGCAGGGGGGAGGAGCTCTCTCTCTCTCTCTCTCTCTCTCTCTCTCTCTCTCTCTCTTGTTTGAGCCAGGATGGGTATACCGTCCATGGTTGCTGTGGTAACAACATAGCAACGCAGGTGTTGACTAAAGGTGTTGCAGGTGTTGACTAAAAGCCGTTTTGAACTGTTTTTATTACATTTTGACAGCTGCTTTGGCAATGTAAACGCATGTATTCTTATGCCAATAAAGCTCTTTTAAATGGAATTGAATTGACAGCAAGAGGATTGATTGATTGAAGACTTTATTAGAAGTTTGCATAGGAAAAGGTACAGTTTCATGACGGTACAGTTCACTGGTACAAGGTCTACTAAAAGGAGATCCATGAAAAGACTAAGCTTATTTCCACAGGAAACCATTTAAGTATCTCATATAACATTGAATGACAGACGAATAGAACACAGTAGCCTACTATGCAGTAGATATGTAAAGAAAAGAAAAATGAGAGAACAAAAAAAGAGTCTAAACAGTAAGTAAGTAAGTATATACAAAGAAGGGGCAGGGGAGGGTAGGGTTGGGCTAGGTTAGTTTTATTACCAGTTGCGAACGGCTGCTGCCTGTAAGTGGTTTTTCAGGGCAATTTTAAAGGATGCTAGTGATCCACACTCCTTTATGACCTTCGGTAAGGCTTTCCACATTTTGGTGGTATAGCAGAAAAAAGAGTTTGACCCTTTGTTGGTTTTGACTCTGGGTTGAAAGTGATCTGTGGTGCTGCCTCTGGTGTTGTAATTATGGACATCCTTAATGTTTATAAAGTATTTTGACAGGTACTTGGGTATCATAGTGGTGTAGTGTATCTTGTACACCAGGCGATAGGAGGCGATAGAGCTTCAAGGGGAAACCTTTTGTATCGTTACTTTGAAAGTTTCCAGGTCTAAATGATGAGGTTGATTACTTGCAGTTTTTCTGAAGTTAGTTTTTTGGTCAGCTCTGATCATGTTTTGGGTCCACTGATATTACACTGTGAAAATATGTTCTCATGTTCTCCCTCTATGTTATTTTTATTTGTTTATTTGGTGTTGGTCACTCTGGGTGTTGCTTGTTTTCTTTGTTGATTTATTTTGGGGGGAAGGGCATTTGTGCTCACTTGAACGTTTATTCAAATTACTAATTTACAGACATGGTTAGAATATCACCCATGGCTGTGTTTAATTGTGACTGATTAGCCAAAATGTTACAGACCCTGATGAAGACTTTTTGGTCATATGTGTTGCCTTGCTCAAATAAATCCTTATATTTTATCATCAAAAGTACGGAGTGGCTTGGGATTTTTTCTTTATACGTCTGCAGCCCACACCTTATGGAGTTAAGCTGCTACTTCTTTGAAAACGTTTTGTTCACATAGGGTTTGTTCGCATGGTGGTCTGTCTACAGCAAAACCGAGAGCTGTGCAACCCAAAACATGATGGGCTCTATTTTCATCCATGTCTTACCCCTTATGTCGTAAAAAAAATAATAATAATAATAAATACAAATAAAATAAAATAAATAGTTCTAATAGCTGGTCTACAAGCTCACGGGGACTGCCCATAAGTCCAAAAGCTCATTAGTCCTACATTGGTTAGGTTTAGGGCTAGGTTTAGGGGTAGGGTCAGTATCTCCCCTGCACTCCCAGTTGTGTCTCGGCCTGTGTCTCTATTTCCTGGTGAACCAGACGAACCTCTTCCTGGGTCAAAGTTCGCTCCACGTGGCGGTACACCACACGAAAACATAGGCTCCTCCTACCTGACCGGGGGTGTGTGAAGTCGTCCAGCAGCGTGACTCTCTCCACCAGGTCCCCCGCCACTGTCCTGACCAGCTCATAGAAGTCATTCTGACTGAAGCTGGCTTGCCCGACCTCGCTCTCCTCCTCCTCCGCCGGCAGCCAGAAGGAAATGTCGTTTTGTAGCGGAGGGTACTTGCTGAGAGGCTGGAAGCGGACAGGCTGGTGGATGTCGGGCAGAACAAACTGCGTGAGGAAGCGTTCGTCCTGACTCCAGAACAGCCTGATGTCCGGGATGCTGAACAGAACCATGGCCAAGCGCTCCAGACCCAGCCCGAACGCCCAGCCCAGCTTATTGGCTGCACCCGCTGAGCGGACCACCTCCTGCTCCATCACGCCACATCCCAACACCTCCAACCAGTCGCCTTGGAAACGCACCTCCATCTCAAAGGAGGGATGAGTGAAAGGAAAGTAGCACTCCACGGTGGAGTGCTACTTTCCTTTCACTAGCCTACTGTGTGGGTGGAGACTGTCTCCACCCACCTGACCTCCACCTCTCCTCCAAACAGGTGTGTGACGAGGCGCGTGAGAGTCTTCTTCAGGTCATATTCCACCAGTTTGACAGCCTCCAGAGCAGGGCCGGCTGGTGCCCATAATGGCTGAGGGTGCCCCCCTTTTAAGTGAGGTTGCCCATATATTTAAAAATGTTTTATGTCCAATAAAGCGCGGCAGCTGCAGCGGCGCCCCCTGTAGCCTGTCTATATCTGACTGTGCCCACTGCTGCAGGCAATGACAGCCAGACAATTAAACCAACCATCACTATTAGCAAAACAATCGGAAGCTTTGTTTTATTATTATATTTGATATTATCTTGATAAGTTCCTCCCATGCTGAGAAAGGCTTGACGCCGAAAAGCTATGCAAAAAGTAATGGCACACAATTCAAATACAATTCAAAGGTGATTTATTGGCTTATTGACATGAGAAAACATCTTTTTACATTGCCAAGCAAGAGTCAAAATATAATAAAAGCAGTTAAAGAAAACGGGGAATGTATAGCAGCATTATCGGATTTATATCTATAAAACAGTCTGCTTCTCAATAGTAAAATTAAAATACCGTATTTTCCGGACTATAAGGCGCACTTAAAAGCCTTTAATTTTCTCAAAAAACTACAGTGCGCCTTATAGTCCAGTGCACCTTATATATGGATCATTCATTGACATTGACATTCCCTTTAGCACAGCTCCATCTGTTGGATGCATAACGCAACGGTAGCGTCTATTATGTGCGCCTTATAGTCAGGTGCGCCTTATATATGAAAACAGTTTGAAAATAGACCATTCATTGACAGTGCGCCTTATAGTCAGGTGCGCCTTATAGTCCAGAAAATACTGTATATAAGAAAAACAGGTAGACCAAACATTGTATTATTTCATGTTATGATTCAGTGAATAAAACAAACACATATAAAAATGGTCTTTGGGCTTGTTTAAATTGGGGTCCTTTTTAAACTAGTTTAAATTGAATGACAAATAAAACACAGTAGGCTATTGGCTACTATGCAGAAAGCATTCCAAAGACAATTTGCAAAAGGAATGGTATTTCATATTTCATACTGCTACTTTATAGCCTGTATATAGACTATTAACATGTACATTAGGACAACATGTGACATAGTCCTGTTTACACAATGCTGTACCCTCTGCCCCCCTCCAATATACAGGTATGTTCCCCCTTTCTACTTTTTTTTATTGTATTACTATTTTGATACTTGCTTAGGCAATGTAAACTTATGTTTCTCATGCCAAAGGCTCCTTTACATTGAATTGGTGTAATTGACAAGAAAATGTTGAGAAAAATATTAAACATTGGTCTAGGTGGGTTTTTAGGAATGTAAGGAAGTTTTAAAAGATGCATGTCTTGCCCCAAACTACAGTCAGCCCTCACATGTCACACACTTGCATGCATGTATGTCATGTGCATGTAAATATGATCCAAACACAAAGGCTTTGTTTACAGTTGACCGACTATTAGCACCTTTTGGCTTCACTAATGAGCGGTGAGGGGAGGCAAAGCTGCAGTTTCTCTCTAGCCAACATGCCATTGTTAGCTAACTTTGAGACAAAATGAAAAAATAAAAAAGAGGACATTTTCTAAATCTTAACTGGGGTTGCTCAGGTAGACAGGTAGACTAGACATTGTATTATTTCATGTTATTATTCAGTGAATAAAATAGCAAAACAAACACATATAAAAATGGTCTTTGGGCTTGTTTAAATTGGGGTCCTTTTTAAACTAGTTTAAATTGAATGACAAATAAAACACAGTATAGGCTATTGGCTACTATGCAGAAAGCATTCCAAAGACAATTTGAAAAAGGAATGGTATTTCATATTTCATACTGCTACTTTATAGCCTGTATATAGACTATTAACATGTACATTAGGACAACATGTGACATAGTCCTGTTTACACAATACTGTACCCTCTGCCCCCCTCCAACTGTATATACAGGTATGTTCCCCCTTTTCTACTTTTTTTTATTGTATTACTATTTTGATACTTGCTTAGGCAATGTAAACTTATGTTTCTCATGCCAAAGGCTCCTTTAAATTGAATTGGTATAATTGACAAGAAAATGTTGAGAAAAATATTAAACATAGGTCTAACCTGGGGGGGGCTAAGTTAACCTATAGTCAGCCCCCCACACGTGCGTGCATGCATGCATGTCATGTGCATGCAAATGTAGGAGCCAAACATAAGCTTTGTTTACTGTTGGCCGACTATTAACACCTTTTGGCTTCACTAATGAGTGGGGAGGGGAGGCGCAAGCTGCAGGTTCTCTCAAAGCTAACATGCCATTGTTAGCTAACTTAGAAGACAAAACGAAAAAATAAATAAAATAAAAAAGAGAACTTTTTCTAAATCTCATCTGGGGGTGCTCCACTGGAAAACTGAGGGTGCTTAGCAGGACTGAGCACCCCTGTGGAACCGGGCCTGCTCCAGAGTGTGAGCTTCCTGTTTGTGAGGGGTCCAGCGTCCCCCACACTCAAACAGCGACAGGTCCTCCCCATTCTCCACCTCAGAGAACAACTCGTGGTTGGAGAACAGTCGGACTCCTTCCATCTGGTGGAACGCGGGGTAGTGACTGCCATCGATCTCGTCCCGCCTATAAACGTCTCCAGCCAATAGGAACGCATCCAGCCCCGACTTCATCAGCTCCCTCTGGTGGGCCGACGTGTGAGCGCGCAGCATCGTGGATCTGTTGATATAATAATTGTCTCCTCGGTTCCGGCTGGGTTGATCGGACGGGATCAGCAAATTGTCAAAGTTCTGCTCCACGGTGACCACAGGACTCAGGTTGTCATGCACAGAGAACAGAGGGTTTCCACGTTGACTGATGTAGGAACTGTAGAAGTGTGCTTTGATTCGCTCTTTGATCAGCCAGAGGGGATGATGTGATTGGTTGTGGAGGTTTCGTCCAACCTTGGCCAAGATCTTGTCCGTCACATTGGTGAAGTCATCACGAGGGTAGGTGTGGCCTGACACTGTCACAGTCTCCTGGCCAATCACAGGTCGAGAGTGAGGGCCAGAGTCTGTGCTCTTCAGGCGACGGCACGAGAGGAGGACGTGCTTGCACGGCACTGTTCTGCCATTGGCAAAGAGGGATGATGATGAACAGCCGTGTGGCCAATGGCGGGGCAGATATTCTAGGAAGGGGAGGAGCAAATGGGAGGTCCTGCAGTGGATCCGCATGGTGATTGGTCCACGGACCTTGTTGAGGGACAGCCAGTGATAACACAGTGTCCCTCGGGGAGGTCAGTGGGATATCCTAGCCGGCCAAGATGTGTGCCTGATGTTCAGAAATCTGCGTCTGGTCTCAGGAAGGTGAGTGCTCTTGATGTGGACGCCACAGCAGAACGGATGGATAAAGGGAGGGATGAAGGGGTGAGGGGATCAGAGGTGTGAAGGAAGCAGAGCAGAGAGGGAATTTTCCAGAGGCCTTCTGTCACACACACTCCAGCCATGCGCTGCTTTGACTGCTTTGAGTTTAGTACTCTTATTTCTTTGAGCGGTGCTAACACTGCAGATGGCAGATGGTAGTTTTCACTGTTTTCTGTGTGGATACGCTGGTGTATGTTCAGATTACCTAAGTCACTGAAACTCGTGTCACACTCTTTACCGATGTGAGGTTTCTTCCCTGTATAAGTCAGCTGATGTGTCTTCACCTCTCCTGGTTGAGTTAAGGTCTTGGTAAACAGTCGAATATTAATATTCTCAAATCTTATACATGCTGAGCAGAGCTCTGGTCTAACCTCACTTACACCACAACCGGTTGCCGTGCATGCCTGCCGCCCCTCCATATTTGGGCAAGAGTGACATCATCAATATGACATCACCTCCATGATGGAAGAGATCCATGTAGATGCCACGCCATTATTAGACTCAGTTTATTTATTTTTGAGCAGTGCTCCTAGAACATCTCAAGGTTCAAGG
This sequence comes from Nannobrachium achirus, assembly GCF_963921795.1. Classification (NCBI taxonomy): domain Eukaryota; kingdom Metazoa; phylum Chordata; class Actinopteri; order Myctophiformes; family Myctophidae; genus Nannobrachium; species Nannobrachium achirus. The sequence continues at coordinate 48,319,215 of NC_137826.1, read as the reverse complement.
TTGTACTTTTACGTCTTTTGTACAGGTACATAAGACTAAAACGTATTTTTGTTCGGCTTCCTTCAGACAACGCAGTGGTATAACTTACAAAAAATACGAGAAGTCTCTGCGTGCGTGTGTGTGTGTGTGTGTGTGTGTGTGTGTGTGTGTGTATGTATGTAATCCGTGTATCTCGAGAACCGTTTGTCCCACCGGCTTCAGATTCGGCACGCGCGTTCCCTGCCGCGGTGCGGAGTGCAGTGCCGTGCCTCGACCCGACCCGATGTGTGGTTTTCCCTAACCGGCGCGAAATGTTCGGAATCTCTGTATGCGGAACTGATTGTTGACATCAGGCTGTTCCGGAGGAAATCGGCGCAATCGCTGACTCATTATGACGTCACTTCATGAAAGGCTCTGACATCACGTACGCCACATGAGTCAACAAAAAATGCCATGGTTACGTATTGAATGTCATCAGCAGATGGAGGAGGAGACAAACATAAGACAAGCAACAAAGAGTGTGACTGGGAGGATATCGGTGATGCAGATTTAAATGACTGTACAGCTTTTTCTGCAGAGAACAAGGATCAGTAGTCAAGATCTGGGTTGGCTGAGGTGCAGACGGAGGAGACAAACATAAGACAAGCTAAATCAACAGCACAAGACCGACAAAAAGCAAGTTCTCCAAAAAAAATTCAAGCTGAACTCTCCCGCTCCAAAAAAGGAAAAGAAAATAAAAGAGACAAAGACAAACATAAGACAAGCAACAAAGCGTGGGACTGGGAAGATGCCTTGAATGATGCAGATTTAAGCAGGCTGCATTTTCTGCTTAAAGAAGAGACAAACAAAAAGCGACAGAGATCTCATATATGGGCATAAAATGGACGCAGGTAAAAAGATATCTCCATATATGGGCATATATGGGCATAAAATGGACGCAGAACCACAAAGATCTCCATATACGGGCATAAAAGGGACACAGACAGACAGATACAGAGATATCCATATATGGGCATAAAATGGACGCATATAGACGACAGGTATAAAGGGCGAGGCATTCATTCCCTATTTACATCGTTCCCGAGTTGGCCAGGTCGCCGACAAGGGCGGCCGAGCTTCTAATGCTATATAATAACAGCAAACAATACAATAACAGCAAATCTGTCTTTGCCTGGTCAGAGCCCAATGGGATGATGCATTCGAAAATGTAAATGCTTAAAGGGACTACTCCATGAATTTCACATTTTCCATTTTTTTCTTGTTTTTTGGTTCCCCGACAAATAATGAATGAACTCTAAGCCTTGCCTTTCATTTCAGTGATTTTCTGAATGGGTGTGTCTGAAGGGTACTCTTTTGAAATTCTGCCCTCAGTCTTGGTCACCTTTGGGCTCATTTCATATTGGGCCCCTCGAGAAGGGGGTGGTACTTTTTGGGAGGCTATATTGGCCCAATTCCAATCCGTTGACTTGCTGACTCAAAGTCAACGTGCGCATTCACGTTGGGGCTTAACGGCTTGAGGGTTGTTCCAATGTAAATCGGTAAGTCAGTGAGGGTGGAGGAACGCCCCTTTTTGTTGACTTTCCGAAAGTCGGTACATTTGCAGCCTTTGGCAAAGGAATTACCCACAGTTCATAGGGGAATCAGCTGAATCCTCCAAATGTCAATCCTTTAAATATGGAGATGAGTCATGAATCGCGGTTAGAATGCCAACAAGCAGTAGTGCTTTCTCACTGTTCTCAAAGGGAGACAGGATGGAAGATATATATTTTGTTAAACATTGCACATGATATGACATGTGCAAGATAAATGCAGAATATGGAAATAAAATGTAAAATGAATAACATTATAACCCATAAACAGAAATTAAAATGAATAGATTAATGTATATATAGCCTATTATAATAATAATCAACAATCACATACTTTAAAGCAATTACTGTAAATAAGGACAGTAAAGATTTTTAAATGTGATGTAAAGTGTCATGAATAAAACACTCATCTAGCAGTGTTTCTTTCTTAACCTTTTCAGGCCACAACCCCCAAAATAATCATATTTGAACGGCCGGGGGCTTTGTATAACACGGTTCTATCGGGATAATAGCAGATCTACATGCTCACAGCGCCTAGCGTTGTGAGGTGTTGTGAGCATGTAGATCTGCTATTTTCACAATTTCTGCCTCTGATATATTTGGACAATGTTTAATTTGTAATTTAATCCTTAGAATGACACTTTAGATTAGAAATGTGCAGATACCCTCTATAAACTTCATGTTGGTTTGTTTACTGTTGAGTGAGAAAACAATGTCACACATTAATAATCATCTGGGGACCCCTCAAAATAATTTGCGGACCCCCAGGGGGTCCCAACCCATATGTTGAGAACCACTGATCTAAAGTGCTGTTTCGTTCCCTTTAGTCGGGGCGTTAGGGATATTTTGCGCTATATTAGTCTAAAAGCGGCAAATTTTGCACAGATGTAGCCCAGGGCATGCTCTAATGATTTAGCTAGGGCCCCCGAGTCGGCGACCTTCGGGGTCGCCACAGCGGCCAAATCAATTTGGGCTTCCATCGACTTTCTATACAGGAGGAAAATACCCAGAAAAAAAATCTGCTTTTAGTAGGATGTGAGGGTTCTAACTAGGGGTTTGTCATGATGCTGAATCCATTGCAAGCATTTGTTTTGGACAAAAAAACATTCCTTGGGCTATAAATGGCCCAAGAAAACGCCCACAAAACGGTGAAAAGTGATGACTCATCACTTTTCATTACTAAATCGTCTATCGTTTTCTGGGGCCATCTCGGTTCCCTATCCCAGGGTACATAAAACATGAACCACGGCATGAAACAACCGCTTAAATCGTTAGTTTTGTAATGTTTTCCCATTCAACCGGAACTGTTGCCAGTACTGTAGTCTCGCGTAGCCAGGGAGCAATTGCAAATCACGTTAGGCAACAGTCTGGCCACGCGAGACTACGCCGGGGGCTTGAGTCTAAATAAACTATTTAAACCGTTTTCCCAACGCCGTGGTGCATGATTTTATGTACCGTGGGATGGAAAACCATAGTCTGGGAGCGTGGAACTACCTTTTCTTTTTGGATACAATTTCGGGAAAAGTGTTTTCTAACTCAACGTGGAGGAGTTCCGAACCAGCCCTGGGATACCTTTATAGGACCTCATCTCGGAGCACAACAGTATGCAGCGACGGGTGAGGTTCTATATGGGGCTAATCTTAACAGTGTGTCTTGTGTTACCTTTACTTGGTTATTTTTGGTGTTTGTGGTTGGAGTTAACGTTTTACTGTTTATCAGTTCTAACCCAGTGCCTAAATCTTAAACTATTGCCTATTATAACTGAGGTTTCTTTTAGTTTTTTCAAGATATGTTTTTAATCTTTTTCTGCCTTGAATTATTTTTTTATTTTATTTTTTTAAGATTTGTTTTTGGGCTTTTATGCCTTTATAATTATTGGATAGGACAGTAGACTGACAGGAAATCGGGGGAGAGATGGGGAGCGACACGCGCCAAAGGTCGTCCAGATCGGGAATCTAACTGGCGACGCCGCCATGCAGGCATCCATGCCTATGTGATGCCTAAGTGGTATGTGCCTGGACCAGTAGGCCAGCAGGCGCCCGCCTTGAATTCTTTTTTATAGTTTTATAAGAAGGCTGGCTCAGTAAGGGGGAGAGGCCAGACCCACTGAACGCAACACGTTGTGAGCTTGTAGATCGGCTATTTTTTTTGGCAAAGCCATATGAAAGAGAGTGAAAAAAAGACTGTATCAAGTACGTTGTATATTATACCTGAATCATACCTTTTTTAATTATACCTTTTACCAATGCTAGAGGGTTTAAGTGGTACCGGATATGCAGCTCGGCAAATAAAAGGTGCATTGATCCCAGAGCATGACGAAGGACGATATCACAATGTATTAAATCTCCGCGATACAATTATCATGAGTATTTTTTTATCACGATAAACGATAATATCGCTTATGTGCAATAACAATAACAAATGGCTATTACCAATGTCACCTTGTTATTTTATCATTATGTTAATATAGAAAATGCATCAGCTACCGCACTTTGGACTCAGTTTATCATCCTGCCCTCAGATTTATAACAGGTGACAGCTTGAGACTAGGAGGGATCAGCAGAGATTCTTTTAAGTGTTGCACCTCATATCTAGAACATCTTACATAACATCAACTTCGGTCAATCTAAAGGGTTAGCAGGTTAATAAAGCCTATATCAAACCCTATACCTTTACAGGTCTCTGAGAGTGAACAAATGGTCTCTGAGAGTGAACAAATGGTACCAAATGGACCCTTAAGGCTCTAACAGAGTCCAGGGTGAAGAGCTATTCACTTCACCTCGTTGTAGTTTCCTAGCTATCACCTAGGCTTTGTTATGTATTTTTAGGTGATAGCTAGAAAACTACACCGCGGTGAAGTGAATAGCTCTTCACCCTGGACTCTGATAGAGGCTTTACAGGTCTGTAACTCTGAGAGTGTACACATGGAACCAAATGGCCCCTTGCAGGTCTGTAACTATGAGAGTGTACACAATGGAACTAAATGAACCCTTACACGTCTGTAACTCTGAGAGTGTACATGTGTCTGTCTAATTCCCATTGAATAATAACCTGTAGACTTTACTTGGAATATTGCTACACATCATTGAATGACACACACTAATTTGTATTGGATGAAAATAAGCACACTAAAATAACAAGTTGGTTTATTTAGTTCTGTTTCTTTGTGAAGAATGTTGAAGTGTTTATTATTATGTCATAAATTAAGCATTCATTCTTAAAGAGGAACCACCATCCACTTCCTTTAACAGCCACCAGGGGGAAACCTCACACCTCTAAATGCTGCTTGTCATCAGAGCAAGGAGCTTTATTTCAAAGAAAGAAACTCTTATTGAAAATAGCAGATCTACAAGCTCACAATGCATCACATCGCAATGCTTTGAGAGCTTGTAGATTGGCTATTCTCAAAAGGCTGAAATGCATTTAGGGTTGAAGCAATCTGAGTTCCCATAAGTTCTTTTTCTCGCCACTAGGGGGGCGAGAATAGGGTTGAAGTGGTTAAGGTATGTTTTGTAATAATAATCAATTTATAAAGTCACAAGTAACTTCAAATAAATGTATATACCGGTATAGTAGTGGAGTAAAAGTATATCAGATGTAGTGGAGTAGAGGTAAAAGTATTTGAAATTGTAAATACTCAAGTAAAGTATAAATACCTCAAAATTGTACTTAAGTGCAGTACTTAAAGGGATATTCCACTTTCAACAGGGAGCAGTGGAAGGGCCTCTCTCCACATACACACCCATTGTAACTTCTAACTTCATTTTAACCATGATAGATTCATTAAAAACACCAATTATTCTTTCTGGTGACTCATACTACCCTCCTAATACGTGAGCAGGCCGTGTTTTATCCATAACCTTTTTTCATTTATTTTTAATAATTATTTGGGAAAATGGAAAAAAATACAAAAACATAATTATTAAAAATAAATGAAAAAGGTTATCGAAAAAACACGGCCTGCTCACGTTTTAGGAGGGTAGTATGAGTCACCAGAAAAGATAATGTGTGTTTTTAATGAATCCATCATGGTTAAAATGGAGTTTGAAGTTACAATGGGTGTGTAGAGAGAGGCCCTTCCACTGCTCCCTGTTGAAAGTGGAATATCCCTTTAATTGTCTTTGGGTAAATGTGTAGGCCTACATTTTAGTCGATGCTTAATATCCATGTGAGTAAAATCGTGTCCTTTTTTTGTACCTTTTCCTTTGCAAACTTCCAATAAAGTCTTCAATCAATGAAATCAATCAATCAATCAATCAATGGTTCTCAACCTTTTCAGGCCACGACCCAAAATAATCCGATTTTTAACTGGGACCCCCCCCCCCCGAGTGTTCCTACCATAGGAGACGCGTGTGCATAAATTAGAAAGCGCGGCCTGTGATTGGCTGGAGCGGAGTTCTGGAGCGCTCGGCTGTGGTCACTTGGACTGCGCGGGCGGGTGTGAATGCGTTTATCGTGGACAGGGCGTTTATCGTGGGCATTTATAAATATAAAGATTGCATTCACCACGGCTTCGTAACTCTTCGCGGCCACTCGCGCCTGCGGCGCTCGGGGGCGAAGAGCAGGACCAAGGTCCGCTGGCCTTCGCGCCGCTTGCAATGTCGTGGACAATAAAACGAGCGCTCCTTCAAACGGCGTCTCCTACGGTAGGAATAATAGCCCCCCCCCACCCACCCTGACGAGCACTAGAGCTCTAGGCATTACATTCTTTAGAACACGGCCCTATTGTGAAAATAGCAGATACATCCTCACATGCGAGGCGTTGTGAGAATGTAGATCTGCTATTTTCACAATTTCTGCCTCAATAATATTTGACAATTTGGACAATGTTTAATTTGTCATTAAATTGTCAATTTAGAAATGTGCAGATACCTTTATACACTTAAACTTTTTTGGTTTGTTTACTGTTGAGTGAGAAAACAATGTTGCACATTAAGTTAATATTACAAAAAATATATATTTCGGGACCCCCCTGGGGTTCCCGACCCACAGGTTGAGAACCACTGATCTAAACGATCATTTATGGGTCTTCAGCTGGAAGTGGAACTCTGCAGGATAGTGTGTGTGTGTGTGTGTGTGTGTGTGTGTGTGTGTGTGTGTGTGTGTGTGTGTGTGTGTGTGTGTGTGTGTGTGTGTGTGTGTGTGTCAACCCGGACGAGAGAGAGGGACGGACCAGCATAGTGTCCGTCCCTCTCTCTCATCCGAGTTGAAACACGTCATCCAAAAACAAACAGAGCAGATAGAGAACGTCGTTCAGAGAAAGTCTGTTAAAATATAAGTTTACACAGTGAACAGCCACAGCCTGTGTAAACAGCTACAGACTGGCACGTTGTGGAAACGGGAGGAATTTACACACGGGAGTTCAAAGACGGTTCGTTTTGGTTGCTAATGCTAATGCTAAAATAGCTTCAAGACGAGAACGGTCCGCGAACGGTCCTGATCCACTTTAGAGCTGTTAAAGTGTGTTTTCTACCAGAATACATTCATGGAAGGTATGTTTTTGTTTTGCTTATATACGATAAGATAAGAATGTAACCTGAGTGTTGAGCTGAACGTAGGTTGAACATATTGAGTGGTTTCTGTGTAAATAAGCCATAAAGCTTACTAGGATCTACTTTTAGTTGACCGTGTACCAGTGATTTGTACTGTCATGAAACTGTCCTTTTATTCTATTGCAAACTTCTAATAAACTCTAAAATCAATCAATCAATATTCAGCCCCTCGGTTGGTGGCAACCACTGAAAACAACAATAGGCCTATTATTGTATTTCTGCCAAAATTGGGACAAGTTTTAGTGATTGTTGAAAACCGTGACATTAATAGTGTTTTAGTGTTTTTAGAGATATTTGTCAGGATCCGGGGCAGCCTGAAAACGGGACAATCCCTGCTAAACGGCGTCTGGTCAGTGGTCACCCTACCTGAAGGAAAAGTACTGTACACAGTACAGTATTACTGTAGTGAACATACCTGAAAGAAAGAAAAGAAAATTATGTTTTTGTTTATTATTATTATTATTATTATTAGTAGTAGTAGTAGTAGTAGTAGTAGTTGCGACTGAAGGTCACAGTTTAGTATGTAAAACGGCACATCATGTCTCCGTCCGGACGTTTACACTTTTTTACGGTCTATGGGTTTGCCGCAAGAGTTCTCAAATTCTGCCCGAACCCGACCATACCCGAACCCGACCCGACATTTAGGGTAGGGTAGGGCCTAGAATGCGTGCTAATTAGTCGGGCCGGGTAGGGCCTCGGGCTCAATGAAACATTTTTTTTTAATTCATATTTTATTACTATTACTCTGTGATAGACCCGACCATACCCGACCAGACGTTTTCGGGCCGGTTAGGGCCTAAAATGTATGCTAACTAGTCGGCCGGGTAGGGCCTCGGGCCTGCACAGTTAGGGCCCAGTTAGGGCTGGGCCTTAATTTTCAGGCCCGTCGACCACTATTTGCCGCTCTGACATCATGCTCTGACATCACTGTGATGTCAGGGGAACCACACTAAAATAATCCCTTTTATGCCCATATATGGAGATCCCTGATGTCATCAATATTAATCCCATATCTAACAGGATTTCTTATGGGAATGCCCATATATGGAGGCCACATACCACAATAAAATAATCCATATATGGCCAAGACAGCCCATATGTGGCTGGTTCAGACAGGGATCTCAGGACTTTCACATAACAATTAACTGAGTAAGCATGTTTGGGCTCTCACAGCATACGTCCATATACCGTACATGGATCTCCATATATGGGTAACTGGTCCGATATACATCACTGGCCATATGGCCAAGACATGAAGCTTGTCGCCCTGAGGCGTCTTACTAGTACTAGTATTCCAATTGCTCAAATCCGACTCAATGATTATTTATTTTCTAAAAAGAAACAAAATATATTCTTTTAGACACCAATACGGGATGCAATTTTTTATTCAAGTGAAATTTGGTTTTCTTACATAGAAAACCATTGACAGCATGCATCCAAACAGAAAAGTCCTATCTGATTCTATTAAACAACGTTAAACTCACCAACATTGCAGCTGCATGGAACACTTGAATTATCCTGCAAAGTGTTTGTTTCATAAGAATCCACCGTAGACATGTTATGATCTACTTTCTAACAATAAATTCTGTGCAGGTGATTATTTTTTTCAAGTGTTGGAGTTTTGAAGTGCTTGTTGGAAATCACTCAACGGTCCGGTGCACTACCTATTTTGAAATTGCTCAAAATGTCAGCAGGATGTTGCATTATTGAAAATGAGCGCTTCGAAACTGCAGCACTGAGAAATGGAATGTATTGACAGGAAGTACTGTAGTTCATAACATGTCCACGGTGGATTTCTTCAAACAAACACTTTCCTGATAGAAAGAGGATAATGCAAGCTTTCCGTACAGCTTCAATGTTGATGAGTTTGATGTCGCTTAATCCAACCAAACGGATAGGACTTTTCTGTTTTCTGAATTGCATTACGGAACGTACACCCTTTTTTTTCTCCATAGAGCAACACATGGTACTGCCAGTTATTCTAAACTTATGCCGATAATCACAGACACATCTGTTTTCTGCTTTGCCAAACAATGAATCACGTGATTCCTATTTGCTCTTACTAGGACATGACATATCCCCCTTCCCCTATTTGCTCTTACTAGGACATGACATATCTGTATCTAAACTAGAGGAATATAATTGCTTAAAGAGGGAATATCGGACAGCAGATTATAGTGGTGCCAATCAAAGTGACTGTACTGGCCAATCACAGCTTGGCTTTTCCGGGCAAAACACATAACTGGATAAAATAAAAATTGTGTAAAAACTATTGGCTTATGGGCTCCAGTCTATGCTATTAAGGCATGCTGGTTCTTCTGGGGACAACTGGATGACAGGGGCATTTCTGTCTAATAGACCCCCCATAGGCAGTCATTTGGGATCAATATAAGTAGGAACATGGGCCTAGATGTTAGTTGTACTTCATTCTTAAACTCCTCTGGGATTTTGATGGTTTCTTTCCAGACTCTGTGGAGTGCAGACATCAGATCCAGATGAACTCTCCAGACTCAGCCAGAGCTATTTCAATGAAACGGGAGGAACCTGAAGACCAGCCAGGACTCAGTACAAGTAAGTTTAACCATCTCTCAAAGTCTAACCATCACTCAAAAGTCAAAACGAGTCATGTTTTGAGCTTGTAGGTCTGCTATTTTTTAATTGGAATGATGAATGTTTTGCTATTTTTGAGTTGGAATCCTGAAAGGTAACTACAAATACATTTGGTTATACTTATGTTAACTTCATGAACTTAAATACAAATACATTTGGTAATACTTATGTTAACTTTATGAACTTAAATACAAATACATTCGACATAAAAAGGACAATAATTTTGCTGCTTCGAACTTTAACTCTCGTCCCAATTAGGACGGCGGCGCGTCGCCAATACGAACATGCGTTATTTTACCTTGTTTGAGCACTGTAAGCTGATGATGGGAAAATACAATAAGAAATTATTGAAAATAAATGAAAAACGTTATCGAAAAAACACGGCCAGCTCACGTATTAGGAGGGTAGTATGACTAAACAGAAGAAGAAAAATAATGGGTGTTTTTAACTGAATCTATCATGGTTAAAATGGATTTTGAAGTAACCATGGGTGTGTATGGGGAGGGGCACAGGCCCCTCCCCATACATGAAATATCGAAATACTGATTGAAGAAAATTTAAATCTGTTCAGGGTGTTCATAAAAGCCTGATTAGACAATAAAATGACCAAAGTTTTTTTTTTCTTTTTAAGTGAAAGTTCAGATTCTGATAGTCAGCAGTCTTGATTTGCAAATGAATTCTGTCTTGGCCATATGGAGTGTCCATATAAGGGCATTGCCAAATATGGGCTTAATATGACATCGGGATTCTCCATATATGATTGCCAGAACAGGCTGTCTTGGTCATTCAGTCAACATTGTGATGTCACAACAGATCAGCTATAGACACTGAGGGTTACTCACTGACTTACTGATACAGAATGTGCTTGTTTTTATAGTAATGCGACCTACGGTTGCAAAAACTATTCTGTACACTTTTTTTTTACCCCTAGCATCCCTATTCTGGGGGAACTTTGTCTGAAAATAGCCAATCTAGAAACTCAAAGCATGTAGCATTGTACCTCATTGTGAGCTTGTAGATCGGCATTTTTAGTTAAAGATATAAATAAGCGCAGACATGAGTCTAAAGCTGCCGTCACCAGGACTTTACACACTGCACAGGGGTCCGCATCAGTGTGCAGACGGGCCGGTATTCCGACACTAAAATTAACCCCAACTCTACCCCTAACCCTAAACTTAACCTCAGTAACCGTGACGAGTAACTAACCTGCCGACGCTAGTCGGAACAGCAGCCCGTCGGGATATTGAGCGGACCCCCAGCACAGCGAGCAGACTGGATACTTCCGTGTTGCATGACAGTGCCATCACTGATGAATCCTTGGTATGTTTATAACAAGCTTTGAGTAATATAATGGCGTACATCCGTGTTACTTGAGTGTTGCATGGTTGAGAAGAAAGAGGCCGCACAACTCTTAAGCCACGATCATTAACATTCGAAGGAATATTCGATTATAGAATATTATTTCCCAGCCCTAGCCATAATATGCATAATCTTTCATTTAAACCAACATTTCAACTGTAGAAGTCTTCCTCAGGGTTCAGTGTCGAATAACAGTGACATTACTGTTGAATCCTTTCTCCTAGCAATTCAAAGTTCAGCGTCAAGTCGCCATTGCAAGCTTTTTGTCACTCTCGATCACCCAAATTTAACACTAAACGGGAATATTATTTCATGTCAACATCAGAAACAACTATCAGAAGATGTAAATTAAACCAGGTAAAGTAATGCATCACTTTGCAAGTTTAAAGCACAACAAGGGTTCATATTTTAGATTGTAATTAGAGAAAAGAAAAAGTGAGAGTTAAAATGTTTTCATTTGTTTCGTTCTATTGTTTTATCGCGTTTACCATGCTAAAATGTGGGGCATGCGTACGCATGGGGGCATGCGTACAAGTGGCTAAATATGTATTTTTAGACACAATAAGCCAGCCGTTTCTTTATTGCTATTTACAGTAACACTTCTAGCCCCCACAAGTCACATCCAACCATGAAAGGTTGCGTTGTATCTTGGGAATGGGCTTATTCTGTGTAAAATTACATATTTAGCCACTTGTACGCATGCCCCCAACCACTGAAATAAGAATCTCTAAAACAATAGAAAGAAGTAAATGAAATCATTTTAACACTCATCTTTTTATATTCTTAGAACCCTTAATAAAAAATAAACTAAAAATAAAATAAAGTTATCCTTTAACACATCGGGTGCCCAGAATTATTCGACGTTTAATTTGCTGGTGCCCATGGCAACCTGCCATTTTACCTACCTTCGAAGTACTGGCGAGAAAAGTAATCCGAGTAAATGTAATCCAAGTATGTCCTGTTTATTTCGCGAAAATCTTTTCTTTCAGTCAGGACCGTTTTTTATCAATTCTAAGCCACAGTGTTTGTGTTACGGCCGGTAGAAGAGGCTGCCGTTTTGAGAAAAAAAAGGAAGAGAATCCGGAGAAAACAGCATTTTTGTGCAGCCGCTAAACAGGAAGTCAACGAGACAGACAGCACGTCCGGGTGACGTAATTTCGCGCTGCATGTTGGGAAATGGAGTTTGTTTCATCACCGCGGTAGCCAAGTGCAGTAGCTACAGTACAGTATAGTTTACTGTACAACGCGTCAAACGCGTCGATGGGCACACGTAGACATCAAAGAGTTTGGCGCGTGGGCACCACGTGAGCGTTTAGTGTGTTAACAAAGGTTTTGCACCTGACCAAAGTCAAGCGAAGCCCACTTGATACAGAGTACAGACATAACATATTCTCATCATATCCAATGACCTTTAGGTAAATGCTATAACCCATTTAGACCGGGAACGCAAAATGCGTTTCCTGTAGTTTTTACCCTCTTCTGGTCTCGTGGCCAATGAAATGCATCAGGAGGCGATGACGTATGCTTCCCTGACTACCGCAAAGCATTCTGGGATTTTTTTTTCTTTTTTTTTCTGAGAATCCCAGTGCAGCTTCTCATAGCGGCGAAATGGAAGAAGCGTTGAGCGAAGGCAAACCGGACCCGCTGGAATTGGCATTGTTACGTGATATGTTTGAAAACAACGACGATGATGAAGAAGTGTTTCATGGGTTTCATGAGGACTGGAATTGGATAACTTTTCACGGACGCACTTTGACACGGCTAGTTTCAGAGACCAACATGTTAGCCGAACAGCTAGTCAACCCCAAACTCCAGAACAACAGATTTGCAGCTATCTGGAGGTAATAACACTTATAAAATGATTATGATGATATGGTTCATTCAATCACATACACTGGCACACACACACACACACACGCGCACGCACATATAATATTAATGACAAATGTCGCTCGCCAGATTTACCGTTACATGGAGCTAACAACTAGAATTGAAATTTTCAATAGAAAGTTTTGGTAACTAGAATTGAAATATTTCAATAGAAAGTTTTGGTGCTTGTTGTTTCTTGTCAAATGGTGGCCTATATGGTGTAGGGCTGTCCTCGACGCAGGATTTATCAAGTCGATTCGAGTCGCGGGGGTTAATCCGACGCGTCGACGAATCGTTTATGTAAAAAAAAGAAAAAAAGAAAGAAAAAAAAGTGGTGCTTTAAGCTTTTAAACCACGTCAACGTAATACAATAAAACAGCAATATGTTTTAAGCCTTTAAAGTGAATTAGATCCATGAACTACCGTGCATATTGAGACATGATAGAGGTGGACACTGGACATTAATGACGATAAGATTGCGTCCAGCCGTGCGTAATTTGCCGTGCGTAATTGTGAATTGTGGAGCAGAGTAGAACAACGGAGGAGAGAATAATGCATCTCTTTGACAGCATGTCGTGTATTATTTCCACAAGTTGTATTTTCTCAGAGCACAGCGTTGCTGTATCAAAGGAGCTATGTTGCCGATCTGGTGCGAGATAATAAAAAGAAAACAGTTCGCCCGTCGCTATTCATTCCTCAGCCTGAGACCACCACACACCCACGGCTGTGAAAGTGAAAGCTCATCGCGCTGGCTCTGCTGCTTCTTTGGCCAGCTCTCAAGTAGAATAACAACTCGTCGACGCATTTCCTCTCCAAGCGGTTATAACTTCAGAATAAGAGCTCCCTGTCATATGATCAAGGCAACTTTCAAGTCACGTGAACTGATTTTATTTTTAAGTCTAGTTTACAAGTAGTAGGAAGTATGGACTCAATAAGAATTACATGACAGTCACAGTCCAGCGCTCTCATACCGCACCACAGTAACTGGTGTGATAAAAAAAAAAGAAAAATTGACGGCTCGACTCAAACAATTGGCGTCGATTCCGTCGATTAGGACAGGCCTAATATGGTGTAAGGCCTATGGTGTAAGTTCTCAAATATTTGCTAATTATGTTTCTATGTGCTACATAGGCTGAGAAATGTATTTTTTATTAGACGTTTGCAGATTTTTTTTAAAAAAATGATAAAGGTCTGGACCATGACACATAATTTCCCATGAAAGCCAAATGTGTAAGCTATCAAACAGTTTTGAAATGTTGTTTCTAGCTGCTACAGAGGCTGAGAAATAAATGTTTTAGTAGACGTTGACACCTCTGTGAAGTTTTCCATAAAATCTCAGGTTTTAGGGGTATTTTTTCCAATCGGCCATAGGTTTTTAAGGCTTTTTTCCAGGCGGACTTAGGTCTATAACATTATGTAGTGATACATTGACAAGCAGTCTCCCCATAGGATCCAGGCCCATGTGGGCCTGTGTACATGCTACTATCTGACAGACAAGCATTGCATTCTGTTACACCTCAGCTTTTTAACTGGATAGAGGAACATCCCAGGAGCCCCTGGGTCACTTTAGTTACCAAACAATCAGACACTAACTCTCCTGTAGGCCAGTCTCAAATAGGGACACCCCTGTCTGCCTGACACACAGTCATGCACCACCAAACCATCAAAATGGTGATTTTACAACCACCAACACTTGGAACCGACCTTCCTCATTATCTATACACACCCACAAGAGCCTATCATGGGCATAGGAGCTAGCAAGTGCTTGTCAGAGTGGGGGTCCCCAGTTCAAATGTTAATTTTCTGGGTCATGGCCTAATAAGTTTGGGAACCGTTGTGTAGCGGTTTGTTAGACTGCTCTGAAAATGACTTGTTGGGGTGCCAGTCAGGCGTAGTCTGACAATAAAGAAAATAGAAAATAGAACAAACGCCACAAAGCGTGCATACATACAAATATACACCCCTTTTCAAACTCAGAAGTCAGCCTGTTTGATACCATAAACCTTTTGTACCAGAAACCATAAATACAGAGGACCACATGTACAATAATGATCAGAATAATAGACCACACACACAACACTACAAGTTTTAGGGTTTTGTATTAAGTTCAGGGGGTGAAAGGTAAGTTCAGTTCAGTTCCACTTCAGAGAAATAACCAATAGAAAATGTTCCCAACAAAAGAAAATTAGAAACATTGAAATTCAAACGTCTCTTTTAACCCAAGGAAAAACAAAGAAAGGCGAAAACGAAAACTTCCCCTTTAATAAAGAAAATAAATGCGCTTCAAGTTTCCTCTTCGTGGAATAAACGTGTGGTTCTGACCGACCTGTAAGCCTTGAGTTGTTCACGGAATCCTGTTAATGTAGACTTGTTTTCAAGCTGTGTGCAACGCACTGGAAACGCACTTGTAGCACGCACACACACACACACACCTGTGTGTGTGTGTGTGTGTGTGTGCGTGCGTGCTACACACACACACACACACACACACACACACACACACTGCAGCTCAGTGTGTAAACAAGACTGTAGCTTCTCCAGCCGGCGATGATGGGCGATCGTGAGGGGAAAATACATCAATGCAGGTTCGCCACCGATTCTCCTCCGTGCGCCCGTATCGAACGCGACTACTGCACAGAAAGACAACTGAAAAATCATGAGCTGAGTAGGTATTCAGCACTTATGCTACTGTTGACAAAGTTTCCATGACTGGTCACTGCATGCCATTCTTCTTGGAAGATCTCCTGCGCTCTTTCATAATTAATTTTGTCCACATGTCTGTTGATCCTGATCCGCAGACAGGCAGAGACTGAGAGGCTGGCTCCCTGCAGTCTGTTCCTCAAGTCTGTCTTGATTTATTGGCAAAATAATAAGGGTAATTAGAAAAAGTTGAACAATTACAATTAAACTAAATAAAACTTAAACTAAAACAACAATTTAAACATGGGTTTACCCCGTTCATTGCAGAAAAGTTCCTCTCACAGTTCACACTGGATACTGGAACTATGAGTGTAATGGCTGACAGCTGACTGAGGAAGGGGTATTGACCGTGAAACTCTGAGGCCATCTCCTGCATGAGTTGCAGCTGAGACTTGTCCTAAAATAATATAGGTACAGTTGGGTTACTGGTTGCCATGGGTCTTTCGTCATCATCAAGTCAACATATTCAAATATTTACGTTCTCTTTTTTGGTAACGTTGCACACCTCAGAAGCAGACACATGCTGTTTGAGTGTGTGTGTGTGACTGACTGACTGACTTTGTCTGTCTGACTAAGTGTGTGTGTGTGTGTGTGTGTGTGTGTGCGCGCGCGTGTGTGTGTGTGTGTGTGTGTGTGTGTGTGTGTGTGTGTGTGTGTGTGTGTGTGTGTGTGTGTGTGTGTGTGTGTGTGTGTGTGTGTGTGTGTGTGTGTGTGTGTGTGTGTGTGTGTGTGTGTGTGTGTGTGTGTGTGTGTGTGTGTGTGTGCGTGCGTGTGTGTGTGTGTGTGAGAGAGTGTGAGAGACTGTCTGACTGACTGTGTGTGTGTGTGTCATTATTCACCTTGAGAGACCCTGAAGCCACAATGACCTTGAAGCCGAGCCACTCTGACAGAATTGCTTCTTCGTCAATGCTGGGAAGTGGTTGGCAAGTAACTTAGGTCTGCAATACTTTTTTTCCTCTAGATCCTTGTTGATCATCGTTCTTGGGTTGAGGACATTGTAGGCAACCAGAAGATCCAACCCTGTGAACCTGCTCTCCAAACTTGCCGTCAACTTCAAATATGGAGCCATAACCTAGTGAACAAATTGCAAAAAATAAATATTTGACAATTACTTTGAATTTGAAATCTTGAATTCAGAACATTAAGTGGTATCAATACCTCTTCCTGGAAACATGACCAAAATGGGCTACTCAGGCCAGCCGGTTCGCCTGCTTGCTCTTCTGGGCTACTCAGGCCAGCCGGTTCGCCTGCTTGCTCTTCTGTCAAACCCCCCTCCGTCGCCCCCTATCTTCCTTTGATTGCCAGAATGTTAACATCATCTCTCTGGAAGAGCTTGGACAGGCGGCTGAGATGGGGAAGGATGTCAGCTGGGCGATGGACTGCAGCAAAAAATCTGTATGCGGTATAGACAGGATCTTTCTTGGTGTCTGCCTCCTCAGCAAGTGCTGCCAGTACAGCAGGAAGATGCTCAGGTTTGAGATGGCTTGGTCTTAAGAAAGCCATCTTGTATCCTTCACCTCCTAATGAATAATAGAAATGGTTGTCATTCAAGTAAATAAAATAGAATTAGTGTGGTTAACTTAAAGGCCCGCTGACACGCCCCGAAATTATAATAGTATGATACAGTAGTTCATGTGGTCTCTCTCCAGTGTGGGTCCTGAAACAGTCTGAAACTGTCTCAGTGTAATCTGCCCAACAACAGCTGACCAGTACAGTAAGTAATCATACAGTCGGGCTATACAGACAATTAATTTGATTGGCTTATAATTGCGCATCACCACAATGACATCATAAAAATATTAACTTGTTTTTTAAGATGATTCTTAAAGTGACAGTTTAGGCCTAACCCTTTAGGTGACAGGCCCCCTTTAAGTTCTATTTGTATGGGTGGCTCACTTGCAGTCAATTTTAGGTTGTCTACTTCCAGCACTGTGGCAGCTGCCTTGAGAACTGCTGTGCGATTAGCACTGTTGCAGATGTACAAATGCAGATTGTGCAGGTGTTCTCTGAAGATCTTCATGTAGGGCACTTGATCTGCAGCTTCTTTGCAGGCAAGTGCCAGACGGTGGGCAGCACAGTGCACAGACAGTAGCCACGGCCATGAGTCCTTCAGCTGCTTGGCTACACCATTGCATTTCCCTAATAGTATGAATTATGTTAAATTACATTACAAGGAGGAAGAGGACAGGTGATGAACCGGAATGACCTTTATCCTGAACCCCGACATCAGTGACGCCGATAATGTCAAATGTGCATAGCTGTATCAGATGAAGCTGCCATTCCCAGTGATGTTACTAGGTTTTCAATGTAATGGGTCCCGGGACCCACAGGTGGTCATTCAAATGGGTCGCAGAAAAGTTTTATGAGTCCTCAATACAATGTTTTCGAGCGCTGTGAGCTTGTAGATCGGCTATTTTCAAAATGTTTGCCTATTTCTTATATTTATTTTACAATTTGGCTAATGTTTGAACTTAGAACTAGGATTTCTAAATACACTAGGCTACAGACAACCATTTTATTTTAACATGGACTCCAATGGAGACGCATCCCCGGGACCCCAGGACCATGACATGAATGAGTCTCTGGGCGACTTGAATGAGTTTTTGATGCGGGATGCGCACGTAATGACATCACTGCATTCCATTGACTCCAAAAGATCAGTTGATGATTATTTTTATTTTTTTTGTTCCATTGTTCCAAGTTTTGGTTAATTCCTCAGTAATGTGTACCATGGTCAATTTAGGCCAACCTGTTGTAGTCATTTTGTGGCATTTTACTTGACCAGCAGATGTTGCTGTTTAATTTCACTTCCAGCTTCTTTTTTTTGTGGACAGTTTCATAGACGAGGAAACATTGCAGTTATTAGTCTAGTAGTAGTTCGTAGCCACTGAACCATGATGCACAGGGGAATTCTGCCATTGGTTAGACACTGCTGTCAATTTACCCCTTTCAGTCACTTTCTGCAATCTGTATGCGGCACAAAAGTGAAAGGTGTTGCTGGCATCAAATACAGAATAAGCATATATTTACAAAAATCTATAAAATTGTTAAAGGGATCCCTGGCTAATACAACAAATACGCCTTAATACATTATAATTGTCCTCTATAACTATAATGTAAAATTAAAAACACCTTAATTGTTGTATATCTTCTAGAAATAGCTAATATTTCACTCAATAGAGGAAATGCCCGTCGCAAGTTGATGATGTCATAAATGTCATGTGTGATCTATCCCTATGGAATGTATGGCATGCATGTGCAAATAAAAACAAACATAATACTTCCAATGGTTAATATGAGCATCAAATCAATATTTAAAATGTATTTTTTTGCACATGCATGCCATAATAAATTCCATAGGAATAAATCACACATGACACATGACATCATCAACTTGCGACAGGCATTTCCCCTATTGAGTGAAAGATTAGCTATTTCTAGGAGAAATACAATATTTAAGGTGTTTTTAATTTTACATTGTAGTTATAGAGGACAATTATAATGTATTAAGGCATATTTGTCGTATTATCCAGGGATCCCTTTAAGGTAAAACATTAAATATATTGTCTTTGTACTGTATTAAATTGAATATAGGTCGAAAAAGGCTTCGCTATTATGTTTTATTTATTTTATAATAATCAGAAGTGGCAACAACACCGTTCATCTCTGTGAGATATCATTTCTCCTCCTCCGGACTGTGGAGTGGTCCAGTGATCAAGTTTTCTCACACATAACTAATTGCTGTTGCTCCAAAATTGTGCTAACAAAGCATGGAGTGTTTCTTAACGCAAACCAATTGCGAGAATGCAAGTTTGAGAATTGGAATTGGACTATTTGACTGACACGTCCCATTCTGTCGTACTGCCCAAATTGTTACGTGTTGGATACAAGAACCAAATGTGGTACAGATGTCCCTGTTACGAAACCAAATGGGTCGCAGAAAAGTTTTATGAGTCCTCAATACAATGTTTTCGAGCACTGTGAGCTTGTAGATCGGCTATTTTCAAAATGTTTGCCTATTTCTTATATTTATTTTACAATTTGGCTAATGTTTGAACTTAGAACTAGGATTTCTAAATACACTAGGCTACAGACAACCATTTTATTTTAACATGGACTCCAATGGAGACGCATCCCCGGGACCCCAGGACCATGACATGAATGAGTCTCTGGGCGACTTGAATGAGTTTTTGATGCGGGATGCGCACGTAATGACATCACTGCATTCCATTGACTCCAAAAGATCAGTTGATGATTATTTTTATTTTTTTTGTTCCATTGTTCCAAGTTTTGGTTAATTCCTCAGTAATGTGTACCATGGTCAATTTAGGCCAACCTGTTGTAGTCATTTTGTGGCATTTTACTTGACCAGCAGATGTTGCTGTTTAATTTCACTTCCAGCTTCTTTTTTTTGTGGACAGTTTCATAGACGAGGAAACATTGCAGTTATTAGTCTAGTAGTAGTTCGTAGCCACTGAACCATGATGCACAGGGGAATTCTGCCATTGGTTAGACACTGCTGTCAATTTACCCCTTTCAGTCACTTTCTGCAATCTGTATGCGGCACAAAAGTGAAAGGTGTTGCTGGCATCAAATACAGAATAAGCATATATTTACAAAAATCTATAAAATTGTTAAAGGGATCCCTGGCTAATACGACAAATACGCCTTAATACATTATAATTGTCCTCTATAACTATAATGTAAAATTAAAAACACCTTAATTGTTGTATATCTTCTAGAAATAGCTAATATTTCACTCAATAGAGGAAATGCCCGTCGCAAGTTGATGATGTCATAAATGTCATGTGTGATCTATCCCTATGGAATGTATGGCATGCATGTGCAAATAAAAACAAACATAATACTTCCAATGGTTAATATGAGCATCAAATCAATATTTAAAATGTATTTTTTTGCACATGCATGCCATAATAAATTCCATAGGAATAAATCACACATGACACATGACATCATCAACTTGCGACAGGCATTTCCCCTATTGAGTGAAAGATTAGCTATTTCTAGGAGAAATACAATATTTAAGGTGTTTTTAATTTTACATTGTAGTTATAGAGGACAATTATAATGTATTAAGGCATATTTGTCGTATTATCCAGGGATCCTTTTAAGGTAAAACAAATATATTGTCTTTGTACTGTATTAAATTGAATATAGGTCGAAAAAGGCTTCGCTATTATGTTTTATTTATTTTATAATAATCAGAAGTGGCAACAACACCGTTCATCTCTGTGAGATATCATTTCTCCTCCTCCGGACTGTGGAGTGGTCCAGTGATCAAGTTTTCTCACACATCATAACTAATTGCTGTTGCTCCAAAATTGTGCTAACAAAGCATGGAGTGTTTCTTAACGCAAACCAATTGCGAGAATGCAAGTTTGAGAATTGGAATTGGACTATTTGACTGACACGTCCCATTCTGTCGTACTGCCCAAATTGTTACGTGTTGGATACAAGAACCAAATGTGGTACAGATGTCCCTGTTACGAAACCAAATGGGCTAGAGGTTTTAAAGTTTGTAACATAAAGTAAACAGAGGGATGCTGAGCATTGGTGGAGCAAATAAGGGAGTCAGCACAGTTTAAGAGTCAAAAGGTGCGAGTACTTTTTACTCTTTTTCAAGTCAAGATATTTACATAGAACAATAAGTTCAAAAAGTATGCATAAACATACTACAAAGAAATGACACTACCTAGAGACACGGGCGTTGCCAAAATAACAAACAAAGCAGCTAAGTAAAACAAAGGCAAGCTAACTAACTAACTAACTAACAAGTAACTAGTCTAGTAAAACAAAAGCCTACCTACCTAACTACTCTTAACAGAAAACAGGTTCAAAAACACATGTGGTGGCAACAACCCCTTACCTAGTGTGTTTAACAAGTTTCAACCTACGTGGTGCCTGTGTATAGAGGCCTCTGTCTTCCCCTGTCCCTAGGCAGTGGCATATAACACAATCAGCAGGTGAAAATACTACAAAAAGGTTGCTCTGGGGAAAAATAACTACAAAAGACAAAACTGCAGACAGGGCTACAAAACATGATACTGGTTTGGAGAGGAGACATGAACTGAGGTGAGGCACAGCCTTTTATAGGCAACAGGTGGTGGTGATTGGATGGGGGTGGAGCCAGGTAATGGATGATGGACAGCTGATTAGATGAGACCTGTGGAGAATGACAGAGGGAAGGAGAGACTAAACCCAGACAAACCTACGTGGAACGTAACAGCCCCCCCCCCCCCCCCCCTTAAATCTTAAACAGGAAGTGAGTTATGGACAAAATTCAAAATGGCCACCTACAGTGTTGGGTATTGACCTAAGGTGGCCATTTTGAAATTTGACAAAAGCTCACTTCCTGTTTAAACCTTTTTGGGCACCCCTTGTAGGATACGTTAAGCTCACCCAAGGCCTAGGGACATTTGTACCACATGTCATGCCTTAATGACATGCCTTAATGACATTCTTAAGGTGCTTTTGCGTCATCTGTCAACGCTGTAGGTTTCCATTTTCAATTAGTCAATAACTCACTCCAAGTTTCAGATTATTTTGGGAAACCCTTCTAGGATGTCTCAGGATGTGCCAATAAGAGGTTCTACAAGCTTTTTGAGTCAATCGACAACACTGTAGGTGGCCAGTAACCAAAGTAGTTAGTACATATTTGAAAAACAATTACATTATAGGAATCCATTATTGACTATGTTATTGTTCTGCTCCTAGGCATCCCACACATGGTTGTATGTAAAGAAGAGGATCCTCTTGAACAGGAGAGGAGCTCCAGTCTGCTCCAGGAGGAACCAGAGCCTCCACACATTAAAGAGGAACAGGAGGAATCAGAGCCTCCACACATTAAAGAGGAACAGGAGGAACCAGAGCCTCCACACATTAAAGAGGAACATGAGGAGATACTTCAAAGACCACACTGCTCTGAAATTGAAGTTGAACTCGAATCTGACACTGATGTCACTGACGACAGTGATGATTGTGGGGAGACAAGTGGAGGTGTCCACACTGGAGAAAAACCTTTCCAGTGTAAACTCTGTAACAAGAGTTTCAGCTGTTCATCTAACCTGAAGACACATCAGCGTATGCACACTGGAGAAAAACCTTTCCAGTGTAAACTCTGTAACAAGAGGTTCGGCACTTCATCTTACCTGAAGAAACATAGGCGTCTCCACACAGAGGAAAAACCTTTCCAATGTAAACTCTGTAACAAGCGTTTCATTTATTCATCTTACCTTAAGAAACATCAGCGTACGCACACAGAGGAAAAACCTTTCCAGTGTAAATTATGTAACAAGAGTTTCAATGCGCCATCTCGCCTGAAGAGACATGAGATGTTCCACACAGGAGAAAAACCTTTCCAGTGTAAACATTGTGACAAGAGTTTCAGTGATTCAGGTCACCTAAAGTCACACCAGCGTATCCACACTGGAGAAAAACCTTTCCAGTGTAAACATTGTAACATGAACTTCAGATTTTCATCTAACCTGAAGAATCATCAGCGTAGCCACACTGGAGAAAAACCTTTCCAGTGTAAAATCTGTTACAAGAGTTTCAGCACTTCATCTTACCGGAAGAAACATCAGCGTATCCACACTGGAGCAGTGTTGTTTTTGTTGACGAAACGATGACAAATATCGTTTCATTAACACCCCTTTTTTCATGATGAAGACGTGACGTTGACGACCTAAACGTAACACTTTCATGACTAAAATATGACGAGACGTTATGTATGTGTTCGTTGACAAAACAAGACGAACATCTGGTCTATCGGACGTTAAACATGCATGAAAAGCTGTACAATATTATAGTGGTTGTTTCAATGGAGGAGTAGAGGCCAATCATACGGAACGTCCGAGGACGCATATAGCAACAGGCTCTGTGATGGGCTGGGATGTCGGAATGAGAATACTCGTGTTGTTTGTTGTCAGCAGTTGCAAACATTACTGCTGCGAATCTTATTACGTTTCTATTGGGAAATGTTGTCATACTTCCTCTGCAAATCTAATTTTAAAACTTCATTTGATGTAAAAATACATTCATTATGATCAAATATAAATATCCTGTGGCCTATAGACATAATTTTGTCTGTGTACTGCCAAATTATCCATACGCATATTTATTATACAATTATTAATTCCCATGTGTCAAATATGCAAATTATCACATTAAATATGCACAATACAAAAATGTACATAGCAGAAAGGGATTCTACAGGAAAAAATACATAAGGATCAACTGAGAAAGGTTTGGTAAACCCTTTTATCAAATTGTTATAGGGTATATATGAGTTACTAAGGCCCAAGGTAGAGGTGTTATAATAGCTAAGTATGTTATACTTAGCTATTGAAAAGTTGTGAAAATATAATATATATGTTATTTTTTTAATTGGAACAGGCAAACAGCAGCGGGGGACCGAGAGAAAATACAGCCACTGATGGACGCAAGTCTGAGCATAGTATCTGAGCGACAGATCTCTCTCTTTTTCTCTCTCCATCTCTCCCTCTCTATCTTTCTCACTTACTCTCACGCACACACACGCACAGTCGCACACGCACGCATACCGTCCGTCTGTCCATTAGGTTGTATCATGATTGGGATGGAAATTAAAACTCAGCGGTAGCGGGTTTGTTTAGGCCTATATCAATCACAAACAGCAGAAATAACCACTACCAGTCACTGCAGTCAGTCACTGCAGTCAGTCACAGACTGCGAACAGCACACATCTCGCTCTGCCCTTGCAAGTCAAAGTAGTAAGTACATGCCCAGCCTGATCTACCAGCCTACAAATTGGCGCGGAGGGACACAGTTTGGTCTTGGAGATCTGATATGTTCTATGTGCGCTACACAGTCATACGACTTATCATAAATCAGGCACCATGAGAGGTAGACGGCTTGCAACACATCAACGTAGATTTAACACTAAACAAGGCTCTAACTCGTTCTCCTGCTTTACCATCAACATGTGGAACGCCCTTCCACAAGCCTTAAAGGAGAGCAAATCCCTAGCCTCCTTCAAAATTGGTATGAAAAGTCACCTTCAGACAGCTGCTACCCGTGACTTGTAAATAGACTAAGCCCCCATGCTCCCCCCCCCCCCCCTTTTTCTTTTTATCTGCCTTTGTATTTGTTGTTATGCTTTTGAAACTGATATTATCCTAGATAAAGTAGGCTACTATGTTCTATCCGTCTGTCTTTCAATGTTATATGAGATACTTAAAGTGTGGTTCCTGTGGAAATAAGCCTCGGCTTTCTAGGATCTCCTTTTAGTTGACCTTGTACCAGTGATTTGTACTGTCATGAAACTGTACTTTTTTCTATTGCAAACTTCTAATAAATTCTTCAATCAATCAATCAATGAAATCACTGTTCCCTACCAGCCGCGTTCATGGGAAATGTAGTCGTTAGGTTTTGCTAGACTCATTTCTAGTGTTTATTGTGTTACTCTTTGGGCAATCTGGCTATCGCCAAGGAAAGGTTTGGTCGCTCTTTTCACTTTTTCAGCAATGCAGAAGTCTGTAATCAAGAGACTATTCTTTGGGTAAATGTGTACATTTTAGTCGATGCTTCATATCATGTGAGTAAAATTGTGTCCTTTTTTTGATCAAATCTAAACCAGTAGTTCTCAACCTTTTCAGGCCGCGACCCCCCAAATAATCATATTTTAACTGGGGACCCCCCACCCTGACGACCACTAAGTGGAGGCATTACATTCTGTATAACACGGTTCTATTGTGTAAATAGCAGATACATCCTCACAACGCCTCGCGAGATGTTGTGAGCATGTATAGTACTCTGCTATTTTCACAATTTCTGCCTCTATAATATTTGACAATTTGGCCAATGTTTAATTTGTCATTTAAGATGTCCTAGTTAAATTGTCACTTTAGAAATGTGCAGATACCCTCTATACACCTAAACTTTGTTGGTTTGTTTACTGCTGAGTGAGAAAACAATGTTGCACATTAAGTTAATATTATATATATATATATATATACACTCGCCACAAAAAGTTCGGAAATCTAACTTTGGTCAATTATATCTCCTCTTTAATAAACCCAAATGGTATTGTGTTTTATATCATTTTCATTGCTGATTTGTCACCTTTACAACGAGAAACAGCTTGTAAGCATCGGGCATTCGAGGCATGAGCTACACAGCCAAACGTGTGGGTTGCGCTGACCAAAAATTTGCCAACATTCGGTCCATTATATCCCCCCTTTAATTGTGCCAAATGGTATTGTGTTTGATATCATTGTTATCGTTGATTCGTCACCTTTACAATGAGGTACAGTTTGTAAGGATCTGGCATTCGTGGAATGAGAAACACAGCCAAACGTGTGGGTAGCACTCCTCCAAAAATTGTCAAAATGGCCTGGCAAGCCTGCAATACTGTTCTTTTGGTCTTCACCTTTGTTACTTGGGGCATTGAATGCTTGCACTCTCTCACAGTAATAAGGAAAAGAAAAAACAACACATATTGGCAATTTTTACACTTTATTAATGTTAAGCTCAGTGTCAGGGAAGCCCAAAACGAGAGTAAATGCCAGCAGAACAGTATTGCAAGCCATTTTGGCAAAATTCTGGTCGGCGCTACCCACACATTTGGCTGTGTAGCTCATGCCTCGAATGCCCGATGCTTACAAGCTGTACTTCGTTGTAAAGGTGACAAATCAACGATAAAAATGATATAAAACACAATACCATTTGGGTTTATTAAAGGGGAGATATAATCGACCAAAGTTAGATTTCCGAACTTTTTGTGGCAAGTGTATATATATATATATATATATATATATATATATATATATATGGGGACCCCCCTGGCCTGGGGTTTCCGACCCACAGGTTGAGAACCACTGATCAAAACGATCATGGGTCTTCAGCTGGAAGTGGAACTCTGCAGGATAGTGTGCGTGTGTGTGTGTGTGTGTGTGTGTGTGTGTGTGTGTGTGTGTGTGTGTGTGTGTGTGTGTGCGTGCGTGCGTGCGTGCGTGTGTGTGTGTGTCAACCCGGACGAGAGAGAGGGACGGACCAGGATAGTGTCCGTCCCTCTCCCTCATCCGGGTTGAAACACGTCGTTCAGAGAAATTCTGTTAAAACATAAGTTTACACAGTGAACAAACCTTCGTTAGAAGTTGTGTCTGAGGTTGTCTTTGCACCACAGTCTGTGTAAAGAGCTACAGACTGGCACGTTGTGAAAACGGGTGGAATTTACACACGGCACGGGAGTTCAAAGACGGTTCGTTTTGGTTGCTAATGCTAATGCTAAAATAGCTTCAAGATGAGAACGGTCCGCGAACGGTCCTGATCCACTTTAGAGCAGTTAAAGTGTGTTTTCTACGAGAATACATTCATGGAAGGTATGTTTTTGTTTTGCTTATATACGATAAGATAAGAATGTAACCTGAGTGTTGAGCTGAACGTAGGGTGAACTTATATTGAGTGGTTTCTGTGTAAATAATCCATAAAGCTTACTAGGATCTCCTTTTAGTTGACCGTGTACCAGTGATTTGCACTGTCATGAAACTGTCCTTTTATTCTATTGCAAACTGCTAATAACCTCTTCAATCAATCAATATTCAACCCCTCGGTTGGTGGCAACCACTGAAAACAACAATAGGCCTATTATTGTATTTCTGCCAAAATTGGGACAAGTTTTAGTGATTGTTGAAAACCGTGACATTAATAGTGTTTTAGTGTTTTTAGAGATATTTGTCAGGATCCGGGGCAGCCTGAAAACGGGACAATCCCTGCTAAACGGCGTCTGGTCAGTATTACTGTAGTGAACATACCTGAAAGAAGGAAAAGAAAACAATGTTGTTTATTATTATTATTATTATTATTAGTAGTAGTAGTTGCAACTGAAGCTCACAGTTTAGTATGTAAAACGGCACATCATGTCTCCGCCGGACGTCGCTTTTTTACGGTCTATGGGTTTGCCGCAAGAGTTCTCAAATTCTGCCCGAACCCGACCATACCCGAACCCGACCCGACATTTAGGGTAGGGTAGGGCCTAAAATGCGTGCTAATTAGTCGGGCCGGGTAGGGCCTCGGGCTCAATGAAAAAAGAAAATATTTTTGAGCGGTGGTAGACCGCTCCATAGCATGGCTGTGTGTGTGTCTGTAGCCAGATTCCTGTCATGTTTTGCCATACACGTGTATCTGTGTATGTGTGTGTGTCTGTAGCCTGTACATCCTAGACTTAAATCCTAGTCTGAAGACAAGCACGACCACTGCTCACTTCACATTGGGTGTGATTTTTTATTAATATTTTATTACTATTACTCTGATAGACCCGACCATACCCGACCCGACGTTTTCGGGCCGGTTAGGGCCTAAAATGTATGCTAACTAGTTGGGCCGGGTAGGGCCTCGGGCCTGCACAGTTAGGGCCCAGTTAGGGCTGGGCCTTCATTTTCAGGCCCGTTGACCACTATTTGCCGCTCTGACATCATGCTCTGACATCACTGTGATGTCAGGGGAACCACACTAAAATAATCCCTTTTATGCCCATATATGGAGATGCCTGATGTCATCAATATTAATCCCATATCTAACAGGATTTCTTATGGGAATGCCCATATATGGAGGCCACATACGACACTAAAATAATCCATATATGGCCAAGACAGCCCATATCTGTGTGGCTGGTTCAGACAGGGATCTCAGGACTTTCACATAACAATTAACTGAGTAAGCATGTTTGGGCTCTCACAGCATATGTCCATATACCGTACAGGGATCTCCATATATGGGTAACTGGTCCGATATACATCACTGGCCATATGGCCAAGACATGAAGCTTGTCGCCCTGAGGCGTTTTACTAGTACTAGTATTCCAATTGCTCAAATCTGACTCAATGATTATTTTCTAAAAAGAAACAAATTATATTCTTTTAGACACCAAAACGGGATGCAATTTTTTATTCAAGTGAAATTTGGTTTTCTTACATATAAAACCATTTACAGCATGCATCCAAACAGAAAAGTCCTATCTGATTCTATTAAATAACGTTACAATCACCAACATTGCAGCTGCATGGAACACTTGAATTATCCTGCAAAGTGTTTGTTTCATAAGAATCCACCGTAGACATGTTATGATCTACTTTCTAACAATAAATTCTGTGCAGGTGATTATTTTATTCAAGTGTTGGAGTTTTGAAGTGCTTGTTGGAAATTACTCAACGGTCCGGTGCACTACCTGTTTTGAAATTGCTCAAAATGCAGGAGTCAGCAGGATGTTGCATTATTGAAAATGAGCGCTTCGAAACTGCAGCACTGAGAAATGGAATGTATTGACAGGAAGTACTGTAGTTCATAACATGTCCACGGTGGATTTCTTCAAACAAACACTTTCCTGATAGAAAGAGGATAATGCAAGCTTTCCGTACAGCTTCAATGTTGATGAGTTTGATGTCGCTTAATCCAACCAAACAGATAGGACTTTTCTGTTTTCTGAATTGCATTACGGAACGTACACCCTTTTTTTTCTCCATAGAGCAACACATAGTACTGCCAGTTATTCTAAACTTATGCCGATAATCACAGACACATCGGTTTTCTGCTTTGCCAAACAATGAATCACGTGATTCCTATTTGCTCTTACTAGGACATGACATATCCCCCTTCCCCTATTTGCTCTTACTTGGACATGACATATCTGTATCTAAACTAGAGGAATATAATTGCTTAAAGAGGGAATATCGGACAGCAGATTATAGTGGTGCCAATCAAAGTGACTGTACTGGCCAATCACAGCTTGGCTTTTCCGGGCAAAACACATAACTGGATAAAATAAAAATTGTGTAAAAACTATTGGCTTATGGGCTCCAGTCTATGCTATTAAGGCATGCTGGTTCTTCTGGGGACAACTGGATGACAGGGGCATTTCTGTCTAATAGACCCCCCCATGGGCAGTCATTTGGGATCAATGTAAGTAGGAACATGGGCCTAGATGTTAGTTGTACTTCATTCTTAAACTCCTCTGGGATTTTGATGGTTTCTTTCCAGACTCTGTGGAGTGCAGACATCAGATCCAGATGAACTCTCCAGACTCAGCCAGAGCTATTTCAATGAAACGGGAGGAACCTGAAGACCAGCCAGGACTCAGTACAAGTAAGTTTAACCATCTCTCAAAGTCTAACCATCACTCAAAACGAGTCATGCTTTGAGCTTGTAGGTCTGCTATTTTTGAATTGGAATGATGAATGTTTTGCTATTTTTGAGTTGGAATCCTGAAAGGTAACTACAAATACATTTGGTTATACTTATGTTAACTTTATGAACTTAAATACAAATACATTTGGTAATACTTATGTTAACTTTATGAACTTAAATACAAATACATTCGACATAAAAAGGACAATAATTTTGCTGCTTCGAACTTTAACACTCGTCCCAATTAGGACGGCGGCGCGTCGCCAATACGAACGTGCGTTCTTTTACCTTGTTTGAGCACTGTAAGCTGATGATGGGAAAATACAATAAGAAATTATTGAAAATAAATGAAAAACGTTATCGAAAAAACACGGCCAGCTCACGTATTAGGAGGGTAGTATGACTAAACAGAAGAAGAAAAATAATGGGTGTTTTTAACTGAATCTATCATGGTTAAAATGGATTTTGAAGTAACCATGGGTGTGTATGGGGAGGGGCACAGGCCCCTCCCCATACATGAAATATCGAAATACTGATTGAAGAAAATTTAAATCTGTTCAGGGTGTTCATAAAAGCCTGATTAGACAATAAAATGACCAAAGTTTTTTTTTTTTTTTTTTTAAGTGAAAGTTCAGATTCTGATAGTCAGCAGTCTTGATTTGCAAATGAATTCTGTCTTGGCCATATGGAGTGTCCATATAAGGGCATTGCCAAATATGGGCTTAATATGACATCGGGATTCTCCATATATGATTGGTCATTCAGTCAACATTGTGATGTCACAACAGGTCAGCTATAGACACTGAGGGTTACTCACTGACTTACTGATACAGAATGTGCTTGTTTTTATAGTAATGCGACCTACGGTTGCAAAAACTATTCTGTACACTTTTTTTTTACCCCTAGCATCCCTATTCTGGGGAACTTTGTCTGAAAATAGCCAATCTAGAAACTCAAAGCATGTAGCATTGTACCTCATTGTGAGCTTGTAGATCGGCATTTTAGTTAAAGATATAAATAAGCGCAGACATGAGTCTAAAGCTGCCGTCACCAGGACTTTACACACTGCACAGGGGTCCGCATCAGTGTGCAGACAGGCCGGTATTCCGACACTAAAATTAACCCCAACTCTACCACTAACCCTAAACTTAACCTCAGTAACCGTGACGAGTAACTAACCTGCCGACGCTAGTCGGAACAGCGGCCCGTCGGGATATTGAGCGGACCCCCAGCACAGCGAGCAGACTGGATACTTCCGTGTTGCATGACAGTGCCATCACTGATGAATCCTTGGTATGTTTATAACAAGCTTTGAATAATATAATGGCGTACATCTGTGTTACTTGAGAGTTGCATGTTTGAGAGGAAAGAGGCCGCACAACTCTTCAGCCACGATCATTAATCAGGAATATTCGATTATAGAATATTATTTCCCAGCCCTAGCCATAATATGCATAATCTTTCATTTAAACCAACATTTCAACTGTAGCAGTCTTCCTCAGGGTTCAGTGTCGAATAACAGTGACATTACTGTTGAATCCTTTCTCCTAGCAATTCAAAGTTCAGCGTCAAGTCGCCATTGCAAGCTTTTTGTCACTCTCGATCGCCCAAATTTAACACTTAACGGGAATATTATCTCATGTCAACATCAGAAACAACTATCAGAAGATGTAAATATAAATCAGGTAAAGTAATGCATCACTTTGCAAGTTTAAAGCACAACAAGGGTTCATATTTTAGATTGTAATTAGAGAAAAGAAAAAGTGAGTGTTAAAATGTTTTCATTTGTTTCGTTCTATTGTTTTATCGCGTTTACCATGCTAAAATGTGGGGCATGCGTACGCATGGGGGCATGCGTACAAGTGGCTAAATATGTCTTTTTAGACACAATAAGCCAGCCGTTTCTTTATTGCTATTTACAGTAACACTTCTAGCCCCCACAAGTCACATCCAACCATGAAAGGTTGCGTTGTATCTTGGGAATGGGCTTATTCTGTGTAAAATTACGGTACATATTTAGCCACTTGTACGCATGCCCCCAACCACTGAAATAAGAATCTCTAAAACAATAGAAAGAAGTAAATTAAATAATTTTAACACTCATCTTTTTATATTCTTTAATTACAATCTAAAATATGAACCCTTGTTGTAAAAAAATAAAAAATAAACTAAAAATAAAATAAAGTTATCCTTTAACAAAGGTCTTGCACCTGACCAAAGTCAAGCGAAGCCCACTTGAAACAGAGTACAGACATAACATATTCTCATCATATCCAATGACCTTTAGGTAAATGCTATAACATTATGTAGTGATACATTGACAAGCAGTCTCCCCATAGGATCCAGGCCCACGTGGGCCTGTGTACATGCTACTATCTGACAGACAAGCATTGCATTCTGTTACACCTCAGCGTTTTAACTGGATAGAGGAACCTCCCAGGAGCCCCTGGGTCACTTGATAAGTTACCAAACAATCAGACACTAACTCTCCTGTAGGCCAGTCTCAAATAGGGACACCCCTGTCTGCCTGACACACAGTCATGCACCACCAAACCATCAAAATGGTGATTTTACAACCACCAACACTTGGAACCGACCTTCCTCATTATCTATACCCACCCACAAGAGCCTATCATGGGCATAGGAGCTAGCAAGTGCTTGTCAGAGTGGGGGTCCCCAGTTCAAATGTTAATTTTCTCACACATTGCAGCTCAGTGTGTAAACAAGACTGTAGCTTCCCCAGCCGGCGATGATGGGCGATCGTGAGGGGAAAAGACATCAAAGCAGGTTCGCCACCGATTCTCCTCTGTGCGCCCGTATCGAACGCGACTACTGCACAGAAAGACAACTGAAAAATCACAAGCTGAGGAGGTATTCAGCACTTATGCTGCTGTTGACAAAGTTTCCATGACTGGTCACTGCATGCCATTCTTCTTGGAAGATCTCCTGCACTCTTTTATAATTCATTTCGTCAACTGGAGGTCCGTTGATGCTAATCTGCAGACAGGCACAGAGGCTGGCTCCCTGCAGTCTGTTCCTCAAGTCTGTCTTGATCTATTGGCGAAATAATAAGGGTAATTAGAAAAAGTTGAACAATTACAATTAAACTAAATAAAACTTAAACTAAAACAACAATTTAAACATGGGTTTACCCCGTTCATTGCAGAAAAGTTCCTCTCACACTTCACACTGGATACTGGAACTATGAGTGTAATGGCTGACAGCTGACTGAGGAAGGGGTATTGACTGTGAAACTCTGAGGCCATCTCCTGCATGAGTTGCAGCTGAGACTTGTCCCAAAATAGTATAGGTACAGTTGGGTTACTGGTTGCCATGGGTCTTTCGTCATCATCAAGTCAACATATTCAAATATTTACGCTCTCTTTTTTGGTAACGTTGCACACCTCAGAAGCAGGCACATGCTGTTTGAGTGTGTGTGTGTGTGACTGACTTTGTCTGACTGTGTGTGTGTGTGTGTGTGTGTGTGTGTGTGTGTGTGTGTGTGTGTGTGTGACTGTGTGTGTGAGTGTATTTCTGGCTGACTGTGTGTGTGAGTGTATTTCTGGCTGACTGTGTGTGTGAGTGTATGTCTGTCTGTCTGACTGACTGTGTGTGTGTCATTATTCACCTTGAGAGACCCTGAAGCCACAATGACCTTGAAGCCGAGCCACTCTGACAGAAGTGTTGCTTCGTCAATGCTTGGGAAGTAGCCTGGGCTGGCTTCCAATTTCGGGCTTTTGATCCGGTCGGGAGCGGAAGAGCTCCTACGTTTTTCTGTAGTCCAAAACGCACTACACTTTGGCCGGAAACAACGAACGGAAACAGTTTTAACCCGTACTTGCGCATGCGCTAACTACTTGCGCATGCGCTAAACTGTGTTGAAACTGTTTCCGGTCGTTGTTTCCGGCTAAAGTGTAGTCCGTTTGGACTACAGAAAAACGTAGGAGCTCTTCCGCTCCCGACCGGATCAAACGGCCCGTTTAGTAAACGAAGACCAGGCTTTCTCTCAGGGGAAAGCCTGGTGAGGCGAGGTTACTTGGGAAGTGGTTGGCAAGTAACTTAGGTCTGCAATACTTTTTTTCCTCTAGATCCTTGTTGATCATCGTTCTTGGGTTGAGGACATTGTAGGCAACCAGAATATCCAACCCTGTGAACCTGCTCTCCAAACTTGCCGTCAACTACAAATATTGAGCCATAACCTAGTGAACAAATTGCAAAAAATAAATATTTGACAGTTAGTTTGAATTTGAAATCTTGAATTCAGAACAATACCAACAGTATCAATACCTCTTCCTGGAAACATGACCAAAATGGGCTGCTCGGGCCAGCCGGTTCACCTGCTTGCTCTTCTGTCATACCCCCCTCCGTCGCACCCTTTCTTCCTCCGCTGTGATGTTGAGACTGCGGATGGTGTCCTGGCTGAGGTGCGAGCCTGGAGGTTGCTTATCTCCTGCCTCTATAATGTGGCTGATGGTCGCAATGGTAGAGGGCACCTAAATATATAAAGAGAGCTGTTTTAATTCAGAGTCAACCAAAGATATCTATCTAGGGGCAATGATCTTTGATTGCCAGAATGTTAACATCATCTCTCTGGAAGAGCTTGGACAGGCGGCTGAGATGGGGAAGGATGTCAGCTGGGCGATGGACTGCAGCAACAAATCTGTATGCGGTATAGACAGGATCTTTCTTGGTGTCTGCCTCCTCAGCAAGTGCTGCCAGTACAGCAGGAAGATGCTCAGGTTTGAGATGGCTTGGTCTTAAGAAAGCCATCTTGTATCCTTCACCTCCTAATGAATAATAGAAATGGTTGTCATTCAAGTAAATAATTAGTGTGGTTAACTTAAGTTCTATTTGTATGGGTGGCTCACTTGCAGTCAATTTTAGGTTGTCTACTTCCAGCACTGTGGCAGCTGCCTTGAGAACTGCTGTGCGATTCGCACTGTTGCAGATGTACAAATGCAGATTGTGCAGGTGTTCTCTGTAGATCTTCATGTAGGGCACTTGATCTGCAGCATCTTTGCAGGCAAGTGCCAGACAGTGGGCAGCACAGTGCACAGACAGTAGCCATGGCCATGAGTCCTTCAGCTGCTTGGCTACACCATTGCATTTCCCTAATAGTATGAATTATGTTAAATTACATTACAATTCATTTTTAAAAAAATACTGATTTCCGAAGAAACATGATGTACCTGGTACCTGATGTGGATATCCAACTGCTTGGTGACTGACATATCAGTGGTCTCATCTATTTCTAGGCCAACAGCCTGTGAGGTACAGATGGCCTTCGAGTAAGGTTCTTCTATCACTCGACCCAGGATCTGGACCATCTCATCTCTTAACTTCATTCTCTTCAACTCACCATGCTCTGTCTTGTACAGCCAGAGACTATACTTTTTATTCACAGCCCATTCAGGATTCCAACCTGAAGCACGATGATGGGCATGTGCCCCGGTGGTGGTGGTGATGGTGGTACTGCTACCACATGCAGTGTTGGAGCTACATGCAGCAGCCTGTTCGGGCCCTGCAGGCTGTGTAGCGGCCTCAGAGGCAGTGGTCTCCACCGGTGGGGTCTTGTTGCCATTGATGTCAACCCCAGTCACCCCACTGGTTGTAAAAAAGGAGGAGATCTTGCACTGATTTCTTTTTTTTATGGCCAGTTTCATAGACCGCTGAACCATGATGCACAGGTGAATTCTGCCATTTGTTAGACACTGCTGTCAATTTACCCCTTTCAGTCACTTTCTGCAATCTGTATGCGGCTGTGACGGCCCTGCCCCTCTCTGCAGGCTAGCCAGCAACTTAGAGCAGAGTGGAGCAGGCCGTCAGGCTGATTCCGTACACCTGAGTTGGGTGTGGTTGGAGAGGGTATATAAAGAGCTCTCCTTCCCCCTGGCATTTAGATCTCTGTGCTCCCTTCGAAGCAGGTTGCCTCTTACACTTTTTATACAACAGGCACACAGCACACTCCACACATCATTTTCAAACTTCAAACTTCATTTTAACCATGATAGATTCATTAAAAACACCCATTATTTTTTCTGGTGACTCATACTCCTAATATGTGAGCAGGCCGTGTTTTTTTTATTAAAAAAAAACACGGCCTGCTCACGTATTAGGAGGGTAGTATGAGTCACCAGAAAAAATAATGGGTGTTTTTAATGAATCTATCATGGTTAAAATGGAGTTTGAAGTTACAATGGGTGTGTATGTGGAGAGAGGCCTTTCCACTGCTCCCTGCTGAAAGTGGAATATCCCTTTAACTTCATTCTCTTCAACTCACCATGCTCTGTCTTGTACAGCCAGGGACTATACTTTTTATTCACAGCCCAGTGTTGGGTATTGACTTTAGGTGGCCATTTTGAAATTTGACAAAAACGCACTTCCTGTTTAAACCTTTTTGGGCACCCCTTGTAGGACGCGTCAAGATCACCTAAGGCCTAGGGACAAAATTATTTTGGGAACCCCTTCTAGGATGTCTTAGGATGTGCCAATAAGAGGTTCTATACGCTTTTTTAGTCAATCGCCAACACTGTAGGTGGCCAGTAACCAAAGTAGTTAGTAATGTTTTGAAAAACAATTACATTATAGGAATCCATTATTGACTATGTTATTTTTCTGCTCCTAGGCATCCCACACATGCTTGTGTGTAAAGAAGAGGATCCTCTTGAACAGGAGAGGAGCTCCAGTCTGCTCCAGGAGGAACCAGAGCCTCCACACATTAAAGAGGAACAGGAGGAACCAGAGCCTCCACACATTAAAGAGGAACAGGAGGAACCAGAGCCTCCACACATTAAAGAGGAACAGGAGGAACCAGAGCCTCCACACATTAAAGAGGAACAGGAGGAACCAGAGCCTTCACACATTAAAGAGGAACAGGAGGAGATACTTCAAAGACCAGTGGAGCCAGTGAAAAGTGAAGATGGTCATGAAGACATCTCTTCACACTGCTGTGAAGTTGAAGTTGAGCTTGAATCTGACGCTGAAGACACTGAAGACAGTGATGATTGGGAGGAGACCAGTGGAGGTCAGTCAGTGTTAAGGTGTCTCCACACCAAACAGCCTACTTCCAACGGCTCCAAACTGCCAGTCTGTTGTAGTCTGCTGGTATTAGTTGGCAAACTTTGTAATTTAAAAGTTGGGTGACAAACATTGCATTCAGGCGGCTGGAAGACGCTGGTTTGACACAAATTGACAGTGTTGCCTGGTCTGCTCATTATATTAGTTTTCCTATAATGTTGCTAGTTGTGGGTTGCTTTTCTTTGGGCTTGTGTGTGTAGTGTAGTTGCTTATTTGGCATTGCTTTCAA
This sequence comes from Nannobrachium achirus, assembly GCF_963921795.1. NCBI lineage: Eukaryota > Metazoa > Chordata > Actinopteri > Myctophiformes > Myctophidae > Nannobrachium > Nannobrachium achirus. The sequence continues at coordinate 48,282,070 of NC_137826.1, read as the reverse complement.
CATTCTTTTAGAACATAGCTAATGTAATAGAGCTCAAGAGGTGAAACAGGTCGTTCTTTTGGGCTTGTTTTCTTATAGACCGCTTGTTTCACTCACAGAATTTGGCAATCGGAGGTGTTCTGTGAAAAAGAAAACAGCACAGCAGCAGCACTATTACTAGGCTACTAGCTTTGCTTTGGACTCGATTGGAATAGGAATTGAGAGTTGAGATTGAGAATATGGTATTTAGTTAAAATGTGCAACGGGAAAATGTCTCTGGCTTGTTTAGGCTTGTGTGGTTCTGCATCAGTAGCAAACTGTCCACTCACAAGCCCCTCGATCTAACCGACTCCTAGAAAAAGACCGCTCAAGACTGAGCAAGCCCAGTCCTCCATCAACGGGCCCGACGGCTTTATCGACGGCAAGCGTCTCTTGCCCAAAAGCTGCTGATGCAGCGAACGCTTTCCGCCGCCGACATCGTCCAAAGATCTGTGCGGTTAAAAGCTTCCTTTAAACACAGGTACGGGACTTACGTGGGGGGAAAATGGGGAGTTACGACTAAATTGAAGAAAAAAAAGGCTCCACCTGGCCAGCTAGCTTATTGTAGGAATCTGGCTTTTTTTTTGAATGGGCCACTCCTGCAAACTTTGAAAGCCAATCTTAGCCAATCAGGATAGAATGTGAAAAATCAGACAGGTCTGTCTTGATGACATGGCTAGAGATAATGTGTACTGATTGATTGTCAATCAATTACAAATATTGAGTCTAATTAATAGCATTATTGTCCATAGTTACTCATGATTAATTTCAAATTAATCGCATATTTTGTATCCGTTCTAAACCTACCTTAAATAGACTTTTAAATACTCTTATGAACATGGGAGTAGGCTTGCTTTATACAAATGCATGCTTGTATAACTATTATTTCAACCTAATCACAATAACAGTATTAAAGCTGCAAGCAGCATTGACCGGGCCCTCTCAGCTCTACCAATGTCACAAGGGGCAACAGCCAATCAGAAGAGGGGACAGGTCTAAGTTAAACCAATTAAGGTGAAGGACTCTTAATGAAGTCATATGACACCAGCCACACGTCTGTACGACAAACGGTTTATGAGATATAGAGGCACTTCCTGTTTGGCGAAGGGCACTTCCTGTTTGGCGAAGGAAGCGCCAATTAAGGTTAAGGACTCTTAATCAAGTCATATGACACCAGCCACACGTCTGTACGACAAACAGTTCATGAGATATAGAGGCACTTCCTGTTTGGCGAAGGGCACTTCCTGTTTGGCGAAGGAAGCTCTAATTAAGGTTAAGGACTCTTAATCAAGTCATATGACACCACCCACACGTCTGTACGACAAATGGTTCATGAGATATGGAGGCACTTCCTGTTTGGTGAAGGGCACTTCCTGTTTGGCAAAGGAAGCGCCAATTAAGGTTAAGGTAGTCTCGCGTAGCCAGACAACTATTCCACAATCTCTGAATGCTATATAGAGTCTGGAACAGCAGCTCCCGAACGGCGAGTAATGGAAAATATATTTTATAATGTAATTTCTGCTAAGCAGCAAGCTAAACATGCTTATAAGATTTTTATTTATATAATGATAAATGTGTGCGATGTGAGACTGAAGCGGAAGTAGTCTCGCGTGGCCAGACTGTTGCCTCCGCTATTTGGTCAAATGCTCCCGGCATACAGTCTGGCAAACCGGAATAGAAATGATGAGTGCGAGATAAAGCGGAAGTGAAGCCTCCTCGTCACTTCCGTTATCGTCTCACATCGCACACATTTATCATTATATAAATAAAAATCATATAAGCATGTTTAGCTTGCTGCTTAGCAAAAATGACATTTTAAAATATATTTTCTTGAACGGTAATGCCCGTTTCCATTACTCGCCGTTAGGGAGCTGCTGTTGCAGACTCTATATAGCATTCAGAGATTGTGGAATAGTTGTCTGGCTACGCGAGACTAAAGCGGAAGTGACGAGGGGGCTTCACTTCCGCTTCATCTCGCACTCATTGTTTCTATTTCCCTTTACCAGACTGTATGCCGGGAGCATTTGACCAAATCGCGGAGGAAACAGTCTGGCCACGCGAGACTAAGGTTAAGGGCTCTTAATGAAGTCATATGACACCACCCACACGTCTGTAGGACAAACGGTTCATGACATATAGAGGCACTTCCTGTTTGGCGAAGGGCACTTCCTGTTTAGCGAAGGAAATTTGACGCTTTGCCACGGGCACGCCGTTTTACGAAGACTCACAATTCGCACAACTTTTCATCGTTAAGATGTCTTGAGTATGCCGAGCAAATTTGAAGTTGATCCGATTAACCCCCTAGGAGGAGTTCGTTAAAGTGCGACCCGTGAAAACTGCCAAAAATGCGCCAAAACGCCACGAATTAGCCAAAATGGCTGACTTCCTCTTTGGTTTCGGACATGGCGCCAAGAGACTTTTTTGTGAGTCGGGACATGATACAAGTGTGTACCGATTTTCGTACTTGTGGGTGAAACCGTATAGTGGGGCTGTTGCGTTGAAATTTTGTAGGGGGCGCTGTTGAGCCATTAGGCCACGCCCCTTTTTGCGAATTTTAGAATACTACATTTTTCGCCACTTGTGATGTGCGTGCAAATTGCGAAACTTTTGGTGTTTGTTTTGCGCCTCAAAAACGCAATTGATTCGGTGGAAGAAGAAGAATAATCTTTGCAATTACAATAGGGTCCTCACACACTGTGTGTGCTCGGGCCCTAACTATTTTGAAAGCTCCAAAGCCCTGCCAAATGGGTCTCTCGACAGAAACAAAGTAATTTACTGTCGATGTGAATTTTAGTTTCCACCAGAGTAAGTCTAGTCTACAATACCACTTAAGCACAGAGCCGATGCAGAGAACCCTACGCCCCCTCCTAGCTAAATGCAAGCCACGCTGGATAGTTTGTCAAGGAGACCGCTGGACAACTCAACATCTGTCAGAGTATAGCGCCGCCCATGGCTGCTGTGGTGACTACGTGTTGCGTTCTGTCGGTGTTGTTTGGTGTTTGTCTGTTTTTTGTTTTTATGTTATATGTGAAAAAATGATTTGAATGCAAAAATGTAGTATGCCAAAGCAAATTCCTATGTGTATTACACAATGGTTATTAAAGTAATCTGAATCTGAATCTGAGTAATAATATGAGTTTTGCCATTCTGCCTCCTGGCGGCACTATAGCAAGACAAGTTGAAAAACTCTCACCCCCCATCTTTGCTTCTGTCTGTTTTCTTTGTCTCTGTATTTCCCTCTCAGGAGCGAGGTCCCAGTCTGCCCACACTCAGTTATTCTCCTGTCCCTGTCCTGAGTGTCCATACGGCTTCACATCTTACATCTTCCTCCATAAACACATCAAGAAGAGACACAATGACCTCTTCAACCAAATCACCTCAGCAGCCTCTCAGCAAATCACCAACTCTGTAACCAGCCAGAAGCAAGGAGACACAGATGAACCGAGATCTTACAGTCATCAACAGTTTACCAAGACTTTAACTGAACTAGGAGAGACATGTTATCTGACTTCCAATCAAAACATAACGCATGTCTGTAAACATTGTGACAAGAGTTTCAGTGGGTCAGATGAACTGAAGAGACACCAGTATATTCACGCTGGAAAAAAAACGTTCCACTGTAAACATTGTTACAAGAGTTTCAATACGTCATCGCACCTGAAGAAGCACTATCGTATCCACACTGGAGAAAAACCTTTCCACTGTAAACATTGTGACAAGAGTTTCAGTGAGTCAGGTTCCCTGAAGGCACACCAGCGTATCCACACTGGAGAAAAACCTTTCCACTGTAAACATTGTGACAAGAGTTTCAAACAGTCATCCTACTTAAAGTTACACCAGCGTATCCACACTGGAGAAAAACCTTTCAACTGTAAACATTGTGACAAGAGTTTCAGGTGGTTAAATGAGCTGAAGAAGCACCATCGTATCCACGCTGGAGAAAAACCTTTCCACTGTAAACATTGTGACAAGAGTTTCAGTGAGTCAGGTTCCCTGAAGGCACACCATCGTATCCACACTGGAGAAAAACCTTTCCACTGTAAACATTGTGACAAGAGTTTCAAAACGTCATACTACTTGAAGAAACACCAGAGTGTCCACACTGGAGAAAAACCTTTCCACTGTGAACATTGTGACAAGAGATTCAGTAGGTTAACAGACCTGAAGAAGCACTATCGTATCCACACTGGAGAAAAACCTTTCCACTGTAAACATTGTGACAGGAGTTTCAGTGCGTCATGGTCCATGAAGAGACACCAGTGTATCCACAATTTAGTAAAGTCTTTACTGGAGTGCAGACAGCAGGTCCAGATGAACTCTCCAGACTCTGTGGAGTGCAGACAGCAGGTCCAGATGAACTCTCCAGACTCATCTGTTTCAATGAAACAGGAGGAACCTGAAGACCAGACGGACCTCAGTAAGTTTCACTGTCTCTCCTCCCACACTCAACAAATGTGAGGGACAATTATTGACTGTCAGCATTTTGATAGCCCCAAGATGGGTCCTTGGGTTGCGGAGGTGTCTAAAACTCTCAAACGCTGTTTGTTTCCTGGGCCAAGCAATGTAGCATGAAAACCAGACACATCTGCCTTTGAAGCAAAAAAAAAGATAGAAAAGCCCTCTGCAGATTTGGTCTGGTACCGATCAGTTGTGACTGGATTTCAATCGCTCTGAAGTAGTGAGGGACCAATCAGGGCCCAGTAGGCATATGCAAGTAATTAAGTAAGCCTTGCTGGTAGGGATGTTCCTAGGTTCATTTCACTGACGTGTACACAACAATTTTGAAACCGAATATTCGACTATCCGGAAATTTATTATTATTATTTTATTTTAATGAACACCCTAAAAATAGCCAACACTGAACACATTTCCATCTATTAGGCCAAACCTCATTTGAAAAATATCAAGAGTATATGAAAGCCTTTTAAAAATGTTTTACTATTGGAATCTTTCCCCAAAATAATCAATTACAACTGCCAGCAAAATACACAAATCTAGGTCAGACCAATTAGCGCATGAGTCACAGCTGGTCTGACTGGAGTCACTAGTACAAACTGACCAACAGCTCTGCTCTCCTCAAAGTTACATTACACCATTATGGTATTCCATTCTTCTTATGATTAAGCCTATTCTGCATTCCCCTTATAATTCTTCAAATTGACCGGATCACAACACAGAGGCAGCCCAGTAGGTTACCCTACTCGAGGTAACGAGTGATTCACAATTCACCTCCAGTAGTCTTTGTTAGATGTGATTGTTCCATCACGACGACAACGCTTTGCCATTAAATTAGTACTCACGCAAACTTTGCACTGTAGCAACTTTTCAGACTCAAATTAATGAATGATGCTGCCGAACAGAGCCTGCCTGGTGCGTGGCTGCGTGCAGTGCCGTGCACTCACTGCAGGTCATCGCGAAAACTGACCACAGCGCGCAACAGTGTGACAGTCATGCTCCACAAATCAGCCATGGGAATACTTCATTTGCTTGTTAAAAGCAACATTGTATTAAGACATGACAGTAATATGGGTGCAGAATGTAAATCTTTAATAAAGTTAATATCTCATTACTTAAAAATAAATTTAATAGAATAACCGAATCGTATTGCCAAACCGAATTGTGGGGGCTGCCCCGTTTATTTCGGATATCTTCAATATTCGTGCACATCCCTACTTGGCGGGCCATGAGCCTCTCCTGAGGGCCTTGGCGCTCCAGGGGCCCTCAGAGGTGTTTGTCCAGTCCTGGCGGCAAGTCTACTTTGAGCAAGATATTGAGTAATACGATGAATAACTTAAGTTGCAAGCGTTATCCCGGTTAATTGAGTATCACAAGTGAGATGTCCCATCGATACGCCCTCCTTTGGGAAATGCTTATCTTGAATTGCCAGGAGGCCCAAGCTGGTTCTTACATACAATTTAAGCATTTAGCAGACACTCTTGATCCTGAGCAACGTACAATAAGCACAGTAACACATCAGTACATCAACATCAATACATAAATTAAAAATAAATAGTAAGCATTCTAAGAAAAACAATTAGACAGAGCACCTATTCAGTAAAAACAGGTTCAGATCAGAGAAAATAGCAGATCTACAAGCTCACAATGTGAGCTATTTTCAAATGGCGAAAATGTATATAGGCTACAGCTGAAGTGGGTAATGTATGTTTTGTATAAATCTAAATCTAAAAAGCAACTAATAACTTAAGTTTTGAAATAACTGTAGTGGAGTAAAAGTTTGGATCCGAAATGTAGTGGAGTAGAAGTAAAAAATATCGGAAATTGGATTTACTAGAGCAAAGTACAAAAAACTCAATATACTTAACTACAGTACTTAAATAAATGTACTTAGTTACTTTAACCCACTGGTCTTTATTTCATTTTACTTTATTTATTAGTTTAGGTGCTATTTCATTTTGCATACACTTATACTGCAAATATTAAAGGTTTATGGTTTACACAAGTTAAATGCAGCACTTTATGAAAATGACATGACTCGTTGAATTTTTATAGGACTCATGAAATGTCCCTTGGACCGATCTGAAAGACCCTTTTTGAGTCCCGGGACTCATTACATTAAAAACCTAGCAACATCACTGATAGGTGAGTCTTCAGACCACGACAGAAACTATGGAGTGAGTCTGTAGTCCACAGTTTGGGGGCCAAGAGGGCAAAGAGTCTAGGGTGAGTGGATCGTTGTCCTGTGTTTTTTAGCAAATGTTCAGCAGGCATCCTGTGTTAGCTGACATGAGTGCACGGGTGGGATTGTAGGGTTCAATCAGGTTTTCAAGGTATGTAGCACAAAGGGGGACAGAATTCTGAAATTGCCATTACAGTCCTTGCGTATGGCATGAAAACGTTTGAGAACACCTATTCTTGGACAATAAAGTTTGACTGTTGCTTATCCCTCCTAGGTCTATGGCTAATTCAGACTTCCCAAGTTGGTGATCACCATTTCCGGGAGGTCCCCTGTGCATCGCGCGCGTGCTCCCATTCTCGCGCACGCGAAAAAAAAAATATATTTTTTTTTCTCTGATTTTACTAATTTTTCTACGGTTAAAAATGGTTAAAAACTGTTCGGCGGAACCATTTAGGCTTAACCCTTTCCAAGCCACGGGGAGCCCCTTAATATTAAAACCGGAATATATCGGACATCTGAGCAAGGAGTCTCAGCCGCGTCGTCTTTTCCCATACTGGGTCATTAAAACCGAAATAAATGATTTTTATCCGAAAATCGGCGATCGTCTAACCTTCCCTAGTCACCGCTCGTCCATCGATAGCTCATGGCTGCTCTGACATGAAGCAGAGGTGACGTCATGGCCTTTCCTTCTTCATGCTTCCTTGACACCGTCCGTTTACTGTCTGGAGGATAACATTAGCATAGCTGGAGTGCTAAGGGCTAAGCTAGCCAAAATGGTCACATCGACTGTTCAGTCATTCTTGGATTATATGCATGGATTATTATGCGCACAGATCTCGCACGCGAAACGCACGGGGAGATCGATGCTCGGCCAAAACTACCACTCTATCCCAACGGAGATCCAGATAATCACGGTGAGCTAATGACCTGGGGGGGAAAAAAAGAAAAAACAACGGTGCGGTCCAAGAAGGAGTGGTGGCGGGCTCATGTTTATAAACATAATATTATGTCTCAGATCACAATACAATAATAGAAATTTCACGGCTAATCTACCAACAACCATTCTATTTTGGCTGGCAAACTGTTAATATAATCGGGTTAATTTATAGAATGATGTCTTTCTTACCTATTTGGGAGAAGGTTATGTCACACGCACAGGCTGACGCAGCTTGTCCAGTTGTATGTCCAGCGAAAAAGAACCGACAGCTGTAATGTACTGTTATTTTATTCATATTAAGCAAGACCTGTCAAAAACCTGTCTGTTTACTGTTACGAGCTGATTATATTCTCGCGCTTGAGAGTCTCGACTCTCGAGAGGAGAACCCAGTCTCCATCTGAGACCAGTGGTTGGTCACTTTTAGACGCCCACATCTCCCACAACGAATTACAATCATGCATTTGCCAGATTGACAGTTCGACGACGAATTAGAACCGGATTAGAACACATCGCGGGTCGCAGATCCGGCTTTTTCGACCGGATCCAGCCGGATATGGCAAGCATTTGCGGGAGCGGCCGGGATTTCCGGGAGGTTTAGTGTCCGGGAGGAGACGCTGATTTTCGGGAGACTCACACAAACATCCGGGATGTCTGCTAATTGGCGTGTATTTGCATGCCCCTGCTTTTTCTTATATAAAACATAAAAAAAAGTGCTCACACACCAATGTTTGGTATCATTCTTCTCAGGACAGCCTCAGCTATAACAACAATCAATAATTATTTCACTATTACTCTATAACATAATTTTGGAAACAAAACCACAACAAAATTATAAAATCGGAATAGGAAAATTAAGTTTATTGACTTAAAAATCACACACTAAGGCTGCAACTAACAATTATTTTCATAATCGATTAGGGAGGAATAGTTTTTTATTGAGGGGTGTTATAGGAGAAAATGTATAAGCCCTGATAAAAATGCCATGACCCTCCCTCTCAATTGGAGGAAAACATCAATGACCCTCCCCAAGCATTAAAAAAAAGAAAAACAAAACAAAGATTGACCCTCCCCTGACAACATTTACCACAGTAGAATTATGCCTAAATCACAGAGGTTGAAGTAGGCTAGACAATATTTTTGAGATGTACTGCATGATGATCAGTTATTAATTAATTCCAGTGAGTGATCTAAATCCACAGCTTCACTTTGAGACCGCTGCATAGCTCCTCTCTCTCTTCCCCGTTGTCACCGTGTGTGTAGAAAGGGGAGGGGGAAGGTGGAGCTTATAGTGGCAGCTTATTGTGGACATGCCCCTGGTCAACATATACAGGTGTATAAAAACTCAGCAGTCCCTCCCTTGAAATTAAAATAGCATCACCCTCCCCCATTCTCCTCCAGGGGGGGGGGCTCTCTAAAAAAAATAATAAGTGCTGCCTTAGTTGGGCAATTATTTAAATGGCACTTTTTTGCATTTACCTTTACAATTTAGCTTGAAATAGTTTTAGGCATTTCTTTAACCAACGATAAAGACAATAAAAAAGGATTCTTCCTTCAGAAATAATAGCCTATTTTATTGAAGGTACACACTTTGACTGTACATAACTGTACTTTTACATTTGATTAAATTGTAACATATCTCTAACTCAAATATTGTATGCATTGTTATTCATTCACATATTTTTATTTTACATTAAAAATAATAACAATAACGAACTGCTGTTTTCAAAGTGGATTCCTTTAATTCATTAATTCTGTATACAGATGGAACCAAATGAACCCTAACGGTTCCATTTGAACACCAGCATAATTATAGGCTAATGCTGTACAGTAAATTTCCATTGATTTATTGTTCACACTGTCGGCTGTTTGCAAACTTAAGAGCTTCAAGGCTCCCTACTTTCACAAGACACACCTCCGTCGATCTGCATTGTAGATCAATGGTATTCCTTCCCTGCGTTCAGTGCGTTGTACACCGAAGCACTAGGCAGGAATGCACTGCAGCGAGGGGCTAAGAGATACAAGTGATACACAGCATTTAAGATTAAAACAACGTCAAATGTAACCTGTGTGATGCCAACATCTAGCCTCGATCTTCCATTAGTTCACCGCGGGGATGTGTCGTTGTGTTGAACGTGCGTGTGAAACTACAGTGCTATGCTACTAGCCTGGGTAGCAGCCTTCTACGGTACGTTCCATGGATTGGCCCCGTGTCTGGCGCCCAGACGATGTCTCCAAGGGAGGCGCGGGTCATAGAAAACCAGTGGAAACCACTCGAGAAGCATACTGACAAGTGACAAATCAATCCACGGAATGCAGCGCAGCAGGCCGGCACCCAGGCTCATCTCCCCCTTAGCTTAGTAGCCATAAAGCTACATCTAATGTCTCAAAACACGTGTGATTCGTTGCCGATAGAAATTGATAATCCAATTCGTTGGCAACAAATTTGATTATCAATTTGTATCGATTGAATCGATTAGTTGTTGCAGCCTTATCACACACATGCCCAGCTAAGCATGTTGTATGTTGAAAATGACACAGATAGGTTTAGAAATGTAATATTTATAGTATTATATTCAGACAGCTAACAATGCCCCCTTAAAAAAATCTAGTCTCTGTGACACTTCTAGGGGCAGCAGTCTGCCTCCCAAACTATTCTGTTATCTGTGAGAAGCTCATTGGTTCATGAAGATCTGTCACTAGCAGCTCATTGGTTCATGAAGCTCTGGCACTAGCAGCTCATTGGTTCATGAAGCTCTGTCACTAGCAGCTCATTGGTTCATGAAGCTCTGTCACTAGCAGCTCATTGGTTCATGAAGCTCTGGCACTAGCAGCTCATTGGTTCATGAAGCTCTGTCACTAGCAACTCATCGGTTCATGAAGCTCTGTCACTAGCAGCTCATTGGTTCATGAAGCTGTAACTAGCAGCTCATTGGTACATGAAGCTCTGTCACTAGCAGCTCATTGGTTCATGAAGCTCTGTCACTAGTAGCTCATTGGTTCATGAAGCTGTAACTAGCAGCTCATTGGTACATGAAGCTCTGTCACTAGCAGCTCATTGGTTCATGACGCTCTGTCACTAGTAGCTCATTGGTTCATGAAGCTGTAACTAGCAGCTCATTGGTACATGAAGCTCTGTCACTAGCAGCTCATTGGTTCATGAAGCTCTGTCACTAGCAGCTCATTGGTTCATGAAGCTGTAACTAGCAGCTCATTGGTACATGAAGCTCTGTCACTAGCAGCTCATTGGTTCATGAAGCTCTGTCACTAGTAGCTCATTGGTGCATGAAGCTCTGTCACTAGCAGCTCATTGGTTCATGAAGCTCTGTCACTAGCAGCTCATTGGTTCATGAAGCTGTAACTAGCAGCTCATTGGTACATGAAGCTCTGTCACTAGCAGCTCATTGGTACATGAAGCTCTGTCACTAGCAGCTCATTGGTTCATGAACCATCCGAAAGAAAAAAAAAGATTGACAGACAGGTCTAACCAATCTCAAAACAAGAGGTGCCCTGATTGGTTAATCATTGCAGGCCTGCATTTATCGTCCAATGACAGAGCTTTTCACAGATTAACAACTTGGCGGCCAAACTCGTTCAGTAACGAGATACGGCCACTGGAGGTCGCTGTGCCAAAAATAAGTTGTCTCGTCTCTCAACGAGGCAAAGGGTTAACTTGGTTACGTGCAGCTGCATCCGTCCTGTGTACCCTGTGAGAGACGCTGGTGCATATGTCATAACATGACACGCACAGAAGCAAAATGGATCGTCTAGGCTGCATACACTTCCATTCTATGCTGAAACATAAAAAGGGCTTTATCTCTGAATAAGGTGCAAAGAACGCCAGGGAAGCAGAGATTTGATTGTTTTCACGGCGACACTTTACCGCGAGCGTTTCGCGAGCGTTTGTAAACAAATGGATTATCTTCCTCAATCGTCAGGGGACACTCACGTGCACACGCACGAAGCTTCCGAGGCTCTTCTAAATGAAGCGTAAGTGAACGGCGGCACCAGCAACAGCTAGAAATGTTAGAAACCTTGGCTTCCCATGTGTTAAAACATATAGTTTCGGAGGCAGAATGCGGCCCCTGGAAGTGTCACAGAGAGTCAGAGACTAGATTTTTTAAGGAAGCCTTGTTAGTCGTCTGAATATAATAAAATAAATAAATAAATAGGCAATTGCCTTTTTCCAGCTTATGTCAGCAGAAAACTACATGTAGCAGCTGTAATAGTGTACCATGCACTGGTATTTATTGAGCATTGGACCATCGGAAACAACGTGCCGTTAGTGTCTTTTATCTGGTTTTATTTAAGGTTGCCATTTTCGCACACGACACAGTCACACCAACCAAACACTGCACTCAGCAATACTGACCATGTTATTAACCTAGGAAAACACACAATAAAAACAACTATTACTCAACAGTATTAACATTAGAAATCAAATTGTAAACACAGGTTGTACCTCATACTCCTGTTGCGCATGCGTAGTAGACTATATTACCATAAAACATAACAATAAAAACCCAAATATATCCCAATAATCAGAAACATGTTTTAAAAAAACAATCACTTTAAAGACATTTTACTAGATGCCAACAACATGCCATGCCACCTTACCGGAAAATAAAAGTAAACTTATTTACACAATTCGCAGAGAACGGAAGCGCGTCACGTTATGCAGTTAAGCACTAATTTAACCAAACAGCGGATTGCATCGAGCAAACATGAATGAAATTACTATATTAACTAAATAATCCTACACTGAAACCTGGTTTTGAGTTTCCAGAATCACCTCTAAAAGCCTGTACTCATTTAGTGACTGGTCAATCCCAGTAGGTAATAGATTTGCACATTGGAGATGGAAGTGCTGACAATCAATCATGTTATTTTTTTCTGCTCCTAGACATCCTGCACAAGTTTGTGTGTAAAGAGGAGGATTCTCCTGAACACGAGAGGAGGCCCAGTCTGCTCCAGGAGGAACCAGAGCCTCCACACATTAAAGAGGAACAGGAGGAATCAGAGCCTCCACACATTAAAGAGGTACAGGAGGAACCAGAGCCTACACACATTAAAGAGGAACAGGAGGAACCAAAGCCTCCACACATTAAAGAGGAACATGAGGAGATACATCAAAGACCTCACTGCTCTGAAATTGAAGTTGAACTCGAATCTGACACTGAAGTCACTGAAGACAGTGATGATTGTGGGGAGACAAGTGGAGGTGTCCACACTGGAGAAAAACCTTTCCAGTGTAAACTCTGTAACAAGAGGTTCAGCACTTCATCTGACCTGAGGAAACATCAGCGTATCCACACTGGAGAAAAACCTTTCCAGTGTAAACTCTGTAACAAGAGTTTCAGATTTTCATCTAACCTGAAGAAACATCAGCGTATCCACACAGAGGAAAAATCTTTCCAGTGTAAACTCTGTAACAAGAGTTTCAACACTTCATCTTACCTGAAGATTCATCAGCGTATCCACACAGATGAAAAACCTTTCCAATGTAAACTCTGTAACAAGAGTTTCAGATTTTCATCTAACCTGAAGTATCATCAGCGTAGCCACACTGGAGAAAAACCTTTCCAGTGTAAAATCTGTAACAAGAGTTTCAGCACTTCATCTTACCGGAAGAAACATCAGCGTATCCACACTGGAGCAGTGTTGTTTTTGTTGACGAAACAATGACAAATATCGTTTCATTAACACCCCTTTTTTTTCACGACGAAGACGTGACGTTGACGAGCTAAACATAGCACTTTCATGACTAAAATATGACGAGACGTTATGTATGTGTTCGTTGACAAGACGAGACGAACATCTGGTCTATCGGACGTTAAAACATGCATGAAAAGCTGTACAATATTATAGTGGTTGTTTCAATGGAGGAGTAGTGGCCAATCATACGGAACGTCCTAGGACGCATATGCAACAGGTTCTGTGATTGGCTGGGATGTCGGAATGAGAATACACGTGTTGTTTGTTGTCAGCAGTTGCAAACATTACTGCTGGGAATATTATTACGTTTCTATTGGGAAATGAAAGCTAATCATCTGATTGAGGAAAGACCCTGTATCTTCCCCCGGCAGCAGCGTCAACATCAATTAATAGATTCAGTCTTCGGAAAAGAAGCAACGATATGGATTTATTTAACAATCCAGGAAATAATGCAGGCATACCACAGAACGCTGCTCAGCAGCTATTCCAATCCAACGGTAAGCTTTGCTGAGAAGTTGATTTCCTTATTGACAACTGGACCCAGTCCGTGGTCACTTTCCTATTAACTCAACCTCTGCCAAAAAACTACCCCTTTGTACCCCTTCTCTGCCATGCCCGAGGAACCCGAAGATTTAATAAGCTTTAATTGAAACATTTTTTTTTATCTTAGCGGAACTAAAATAGGCCGGAACTAATGCTCCGTGATCGGTTTCTACACGGACACATTATTGAGCGGACCAGTTAACATTGAGACCGTAAACCGGAAGCGGATGGTCCGTCCTCTAATTTGGCCCGTTAGCTTTCTGTGTAAACACCGCGGATTACAGACGGAGAACTTATTGATCAATTGAAAAAGATTAAAAGGATTTGAGAAGCTGATGGAATACGCGAACACACGATGCATAGCAGTGTCCGATCACGCACGATGGGAACTGGATGAGCGCCCGCGTTAACAGGTAGGAGAAGCCAGCAGTGAAAGACATCAAAAAATCTTCGGGCTCCTCGGCCGTAAACTACGAATGAGTTAATCTTACCTCAACGTTTCAAGATTGAAGTTTCTGTCAGAAAACATGTTTAGTATAAGATCTCCACTTTTCCAAGAGCTTCAAACTGGCGATATTCTTTCAGGGCGAGGGGCCCGGAACGAGTGCAGGACTGAATATATCAAAACTTCCTTTGGGAAGCACAAGCGTGTGGGTACACAATTGGCAAGTCGCGTGATTAATTAGCCCATGACAATTGCAACGCACAATTGTGTGCCCCATACATTTGTGCTTTCCAAACATGTTTTCTCAAAGGAAGTTTTCATATTATGTTCATTTCAGGTCCGGCCCTGTCGCTGACAGTCCGTGTGAAGCTTGTGGAAAAGTGGAGATATTTTACTTTTAACACAAATTCACTGCAAAGGAATATGAAACAAACTAGAGAACAATATCTTACTTATTTCCGTGGATTTAAAAATCATAGACATTACATAAAAAGCGAGATACCACCCGGACATCTGTAAAAAAAACGTTATACTGTATGATTGAAAGTAATGTTGTATTCTATTGCATGCCCAATGAATGGGGCAATGTTTCAATTATTTTACTCAGTTAACAGGGATAAATACATTTCTTGTATTTTTTATGAATTATGACAGTAATTGTTAAGACTTAAAGAACAACTTTTTGTTCAAGAAGGGTTCATATTTTCAAATAAAATATAAGTGTTAAAATGTCTTAATTTACTGCTTTGTATAGTTTTTTTTTACCGGATTTGCTGGGGCATGCGTTTAGACACAATATACTGGCGATATCTTATTTTGACCATAGGTCGCAGTTTACTCTCAGAACCGTCACAACTTGTCCGTGTCTGTCTGGACAGGTAACGCCTGACACTGTGGTTCCCCTGACACAACACTGTGACATCATAGGTGACATCACAGTGATGTCAGATACTCAGATACAGGGATCTCCATATATAGGCATAAAATAGATTATGTTTGGGATCTCTATATATGGGCATAAAACAGATTGTATCCCAGATGATGCCCTGCACATTTCAAGTGCGATGACGTCACTGGGCCACGCCGAGTGCTGTCCCATTTCGTAGACCGCATTTAACCTACCCATGGAATGTGCACTATTTTCTCCTCTTTTCCAAGCATACAGCCGATGCTTACTTCAAGCACTTCGTTGGATAGCCGAATCCCACAATGCAACGCGCCTCCATGATTCAACCCGGATCAAAACGAAAACAACAGTGGCGGCTGTCGATCGCAATAAACTTGTATCCCAAAAGAGCTCTCTTAACTTCTGTTTGGTGGCACAGAGTTTAATTGAAAGGTGTTTTAGGGTAGTATTTTAGTTGTATAAACTTCATAATTAATCATGACCGAGCATATTTACAAATATGCTATGGCGTTGTTGGAAGGTTCTGAGAACTGCCGTGTCTCGTCTCGGGGCGGGCAGTTCTACGCATCGAATACCTCTGAAGGCAACCTGTTCTCTGATCCATATGGCTCTGCTCCCCTCCCTTGGACTTGGTGGTGGAACATGACTGACATATGAGTCGTTATTGTGGCTTAATTAACAGGCAACCCGTCAAATTATTTTCTTATGATTAGATATGAAAGAAACTGCCTCTGTATAATGCTTGATTGAATGTTTTGTTTTTTTATGTTTTCAAGTAACATGACGAAAAAGCATTAATTCGGGTGGCAGAACCCACACAGCCTAGTTAATTGTTCATTGTTAAATTGTAATCGATCTTGATTTCATGCTCTTTATTGATTATACTATTAATTCCGTTAATTATCTTATGGCTGTTCTTAGGACTCAGGTCCGACTTTTGTTTGTAGTTTGAGATTGATCCTATATTATGCAGTCTGACGCACAAAATGAAATAAATGTGTATTATAACAGTTTGTTAAAATGATAGCCTACTAGTCATTGTATATGTCTACTAAGTTTTATACCATTCATTGCATATTCTATTGAGCATACCGTTGTTAATTCAGATTTTCCAGTGTATCGTATATGTGTGTTATGTTATTTCCAATTAAATACACAATCTAACTACCACTGAGTTCCCGTGGCAAAACCCATGAACTTCAAGCATCAGGTTTGGTATTTGAGCGTCGTTTACAGTATAGGTCCACTAATAAGGAACCAATTCAGAATATAGCCTAATGAAACATCAGAATGAACTGAAAATAGAAATGGATAGAGACCAGGCCTAGGCTACGGCAACATCAAATCGGGAATATTAGTATTTCCCTTAATTACAGATATTATGAATAGGCTACGTGAAACAGTAGGCCTAAATAGCCTATTGACAATTTGTGATTTAGTCCTAAATTCGCATTAGGCTATAAACGTTGAAGATAGGGGAACAATTATTTTTGCTTTATTCTCCATACAAAACAGAGGCTCAGAACTCTAATAGCTAAATTACATTTAGTGGAAATGCTTTATTCTCTTACCAAGCACCACAAATGTAGGCATATATGTAAAATGTTAAGGCAGCTGAAAGCAATGGATTTAGATTGATCATCCGCGATGTTGGGGGTGATCAACCTGCTATAATGCAATGGTAGAAAACATGAATATCGGTCTGATAAACTGTTAGTTCTAATAGAATAGCATATTTATTTCATGTGCTAAAGGACTTGGATAGAATGTCAATTGAATCTATAGTATAAAACGTCCATGTCGGGAAACAGAACAGATGCAGTTTGTTCTGCTTGGTTACACTTAAGAATGAGAACATACTGTATTGGGGTCCATTTGATTATAGACCTACATGTAGCCTACTGTAATATCTGGGTTTGAACTCTGCATTCAGTCTTCATCTAATAACTAAATAAAGCTTCAGATCTTTGTCATATTTCCGTAAAAAGAATTACATTATGTGTTGAAGCCATTTGAATATTTGCTTTATGATTTGCTATGAATTATGCCTGACAATGATATGAAATGTTGCATTTTTATTTTGGGGCTTGTATTGCTTAATTATTGCTGCTATTAATTATGATGATGATGATGATGATGATCAGATTACGGTGATGTGATTCCCTATAGAGGGTGATGTTTACTAATATGGGTGTTCTCCCATTGTGATCAGGGACAGGTGACCGGCTGTTCACAGAGCGGCAGGGCAAACACATTTTCAACCACACACATATCACAGAATAAACCTTATACAAATTGTTTCATTTTATTTAAAACGATAGTCTGGCTTTTCATATTACTCTCTGTCAATACATTCCGAAGCAGCTTTTACATAATATGCATGATATGAATATCATGATACATGTTACAGTTACAGTGTGAATTGTAATAGAGCGTGTTAATAAACCGTAGAATAAACAGCATATTTTATTTCATCGTGTGCTTCAGAACAATCTCATCATGTGACTGTCAGACCTCAGACCTTTAATTATGACAAAACCAAAACCGAAGTTTCTTTCATATCCAATCAACAGAAAACTATTTGAAACTGGTTGTCTGAAAGTTGTAGCCACAATAAAGCTATCACAATCATGTATAGGTCTAGGGCAGTGGTCCCAACTTTCTAGCCTGTACGTGACCCAAAAAAGAAATTAGACGTTTGCCCTGGCACCCGGATCCAAACTAGTGAAAACAGCAGATTTACAAGCTTGTAGAGCAGGTAGAGCAACAGGTTGATGCAATGCTCCAAGGGGAATATAAGCTTGCATAGGGAAAAGTACAGTTTCATGACAGTACAAATCACTAGTACAAGGACAACTAAAAGGGGATCCTAGTAAGCTTTTCAGCTTATTTTTTATTTTTTTTCTTAAACCTATCCCGCCAAGCAGAGTGTGGCAAAGAGCCCACTGCACTCTCCTGGTTAACATCTTATCTCTCGTCACCAGTTTGTCTCCATAAACAACTGCCACTCCTCCACTGCCCCAGTCACCCACGTTGTCCCCCAGGGCTCTGTACTTGGTCCCCTCCTCTTCATCATTTACATACTACCACTTGGTCAGATCCCCCGTCACCACAACCTCCAATTTCACTGTTATGCAGTGAACTTTACCTCTCCACCAAAACTGTCACCGCTGCCACCCTCTCCACCCTCACCACCTGCCTTACAGAACTTAAAGTATGGATGCAAAAAAAAAACGTTCTCAAACTCAATGGCAACAAATCAGAAATCCTAATCATCGGCCCAGATTCCCTCACCCGCCCCACCCAGAATTTCACCCTCAGTATTGACGGCTCCACTGTAACAACCTCCACTCACATCCGTAACCTTGGTGCCACATTTGATTCCACCCTCTCATTCCGCCCCCACATAAACCAGATCACTAAAACTGCCTTCTTTCACCTCAGGAACATTGCCCGCCTCCGGCCTTCACTCACATTCACAGCTGCCGAAATACTCATCCACGCATTTGTCACATCCCGGATAGTAGTACTACTGCAATAGCATCCTCAACGGCACCACCGCCAAAATCATCAGCAAACTACAATACGTCCAAAACTCCACCGCACGCCTTCTCACCAGTACCCGCTCCAGAGACCATATCACTCCTGTCCTCCACGACCTAGCTGGCTCCCTGTCAAACAAAGAATCCACTTCAAAATCCTATTAACCACCTACAAGGCACTCAATAACCTGGCTCCCTCCTACCTATCTGACCTCATCGATCCCTACATCCCAACCCGATCCCTCAGGTCCAGTGAAGCCAACCTCCTGGAGGTCCACACGGCCAAATACCGCACCTGGGGGGATAGGGCCTTCTCTGTCTCTGCCCCCACCCTCTGGAACGCTCTCCCCTACCACCTCAGAAGCGCTCCCTCCCTCCCCTCCTTCAAAGCCTCAGTCAAAACCCACCTCTTCAGGATAGCCTATCCCAGCTGAGGTCTGGAAATTATGCCTCCCGAGTCCCTGATTGACTTTTATATTTTTAATTGTTGAATTTACTGTTTTTATTCTAATAAAGTTTTTTTTTCCTTTCTTGTTAAGCGCTTTGGGTACCTAGAAAAGAGCTATATAAATCCTAGCTATTATTATTATTATTATTATTACCCTTACCCTTATTATTATTATTTAAATTAAAAATAGTTTGAGTTGTATAGCTGCGTTGAAATGCTTAATTTATATTCTAAATGTACACATGTGCAACAACATAGATTTTCAATGGCTTCAGTATTCTGAAGTAACCTCGCCTCACCAGGCTTTAATTCTGAAGAGATCGGCCACCGGAAGTCTTATTGCTGGTAGCTTAGAGCTGATCACTTCACATAGGCAACTGAACGCTGCTGCTGCTATAAGCTAAGCTCAAGCCTGTTGTTGTTGTTAAGTTGTCAAGAACCGGTGAAAACTATAACGTAGTGTCAGAATTGTCCGGATCTTCACTCGACGCATGCTGATCTGATCTCACAGAGAGTTGTTATAAAACAGACCGGATTTGCGGGACGGCGAGTGAGGGACGTTTTTGTTGCTAGCATTGTTAGCATCTATTCTAGACAAAGTGTTTCCCAAAACCAAAAGCGTCTCGCCGAGCTCTCTGAAAGTGAGGGAGAAGGATTGAACCCTTTTAATGTGCAGAACGTCAGGAGAAGCTGCAAGGCAAGGAGCCAGTTGCAACAATCTACTAAGCTAGCCTAGTAGCTACGCAAGAGCTCCAGCCTCCAGCTCTCACAGAGAAGGGGGAATTCTACAAGGACAGTCAGAAAGACGGAAAAGAAAATCAGAGGTAACCTTAAGCCCCGTTTCGACTGCAGCTTTAGCACCACACTACACTTCACCACATACAAATATTTACATTTTCCATTACACAAAATTACCTCTATCGGTAAGAAACAAATTGACCCTTTTAACTGTGATTATAATACAATATAAATTTGTATCACAACTCTCCTAAAGTATAATACACTATACAGGATTATAACTGTTATTATAATACACTATAAAGTATTAATGTATTACTATGATAGTTATAATACACTATCATAGATTATAATAGTGGTTATAACACAATAAAAGTCAGTGAGTGATCAGTTTATATGAGATACTTAAAGTGTGGTTCCTGTGGAAATAAGCCTCGGCTTTCTAGGATCTCCTTTTAGTTGACCTTGTACCAGTGATTTGTACTGTCATGAAACTGTACTTTTTTCTATTGCAAACTTCTAATAAATTCTTCAATCAATCAATCAAAAGTCATTATGAAGTGTTTGGCCCTGTTTGGCCTTGCTCAGGCCTACTCTGGATTGGGTACCTTTTAGTACCATGTTAAGTACCACTTTCACACTACTCTACCCAGGTCCTTGTAGTGGAAAACCTGGCACAATTGGCTGGTGTGGAGTGGTGTGGTGTTGGACCATGTCAGTGGAAAAGGGGCTTCCCCATTACTAAACCTATCCCTAACCGGTTATGACTCTCCCCATCACTAACCTCACTAGCCCAGTCAGCACTGTGCTGGTGTTTTTTGTTTTGTTCTTTTTTTTTTCACTTTCACACATTAAAATAATATCTGCTGTTTTATTAAGACTATTTAAGTCTGGATAAGGACAGGCGATCCAGACTTAAATTATACAATACAATTTGTTATATTTTCCCACAGAATATTTATTACTGTGCAAGAAACTCTCCCCCTTACTAAACCTATCCCTAACCCTAACTGGTAATGAGACTCCCCATCCCTAACCTCACTAGCACAGTCAGCACTGTGCTGGTGTTTTTTGTTTTGTTCCTTTTTTTTCTCTCACTTTTACACATTACAATAACATCCACTGTTTTATTAAGACTATTTAAGTGTGGGTAAGGACAGGCGATCCAGATTTAAATTATACAATATCATTTGTTATATTTTCCCACAGAATATGAATTACTGTGCAAGAAAAAAAAAGAACGAAAGAAAGGCTTGGTGGAACAGTAACTTAACTAGGTGACAAGTGATTAACCAACCAACAAAACAAGTTACTCCTTCTGTTTTTCTACTTTTTCTAATGAATCTTAAACTCTTCTGGGATTTTAATTGTTTCTTTCCAGACTTGGTGGAGTGCAGACAGGTCCAGATGAACTCTCCAGACTCAGCCAGAGCTGTTTCAATGAAACAGGAGGAACTTGAAGACCAGACAGACCTCAGTAAGTTTCACTCGCTCTCTTCCCTCCGTTGACTCTATTGTCCCCACACTCAACAAATGTGAGGGACAAATTACTGTATCATTTTGATAGCCCCAAGATGGTTATCTGTGAGAAGCTCTGTCACTAGCAGCTCATTGTTGCATGAACCAGCCGACCCAGGGCTAAAAGGATTGACAGACAAGTCTAACCAATCCAGAGGTGCCCTGAATGGTTAATCAATGTGTATCGACCAATAACAGAGCTTCTCACAGATAAAGAAAATATTGTTTTGGAGGCAGACTGCTGACCCTGGAAGTGTCACAGTGACTAGATTTCTTAAGGAAGCCTAGAAATAAGCAATTGCCTTTTTCCTGCTTATGTCAACAAAAAACTACGTATAGCAGCTTTAACAGTCTACCATGCACTGGTATTTATTGAGCATCAGACCATCGGAAACAACTCGCCATTGGTGTCTTTTATCTGGTTTTATTTATGGTTGCCATTTATGCACACTAACAACAACCAAATACTGCACTTAACAATACTGACCAGGTTATTAACCTAAAACACAAAATAAAAACAACTATTACTCAACAGTATTAATATAAGAAAAGCAAATAGATTAAATGGGTTTGTTTTGTTGCATATTGTACGCTCAAAGCTCTCCTCGTCATCTTACTGGCCAAAAAGCCTGTACTCCTTTAGTAACTGGTCAGTCCTAGTAGGTTGTTGCACATTGAACATGGAAGTGTTGACAATCAATCATGTTATTCTTTTTTTGCTCCTAGACACCCTGCACATGTTTGCGTGTAAGGAGGAGGATTCTCCTGAACAGGAGAGGAGCTGCAGTCTGCTCCAGGAGGAACCAGATCCTCCACACATTAAAGAGGAACAGGAGGAACCAGAGCCTACACACATTAAAGAGGAACAGGAGGAACCAGAGCCTCCATACATTAAAGAGGAACATGAGGAGATACTTCAAAGACCAGAGGAGCCAGTGAAAAGTGAAGATGATGATGAAGACATCTCTTCCCACTGCTGTGAAGTTGAAGTTAAGCTTGAATCTGACGCTGAAGACACTGAAGACCGTGATGATTGGGAGGAGACCGGTGGAGGTCAGTCAGTGTTCACACAGGGACAGGGAAAATGGGGAGTTGGGCGACTCTAAAACGCTAAAAAAGCGACTGAATTTAGAGAAGAAAGAAACAAATTCAATTGGAAATATTTAGTACTACCTGCTAGCTTGTTGTAGGAATATGGCTTTTTGTTTAGAACGGGCCACTCCTGCAAACGTATAAAGCCAATCTTAGCCAATCAGGATTAGGGTTGGGACCCGAAACCGGTCCTTTTTAGGAACCGGTTCCATGATAGCGGGTCCAGAACCGGGTCATTCATTTTTGCCGGTCCGATTCTCTTAACGGGTCTCATCAGCGCGCATTAGCGGTGAGTGGTGACGTCAGGCCACCTCTACAAAAGGAATGCTGGGAATGTCCGCCTAACCAACGCTTAACGTCAACGTTTAACCCCCCCGGCTCCACCGAGCGCGTTGAGCGTCACGAACGCTGGGAACGCTCCGGTTTTAATCATTGAAGGGTGCTCCACTGCCGCTTCACTGACGCTCAAGCAGGAAGGCTCGCTGCCAGCGTGCCTCGTTGCAGGAGCGGAGGAGAGCTCCGCGATTTTGATTGACAAAGAGAGCAGTTGAGTGCTGTGTCTACTTTGCTGCTACAGAGAATAGCACTAATCAGTGCTAAGGGCTAACAACAACAATGTTAGCTGAACCGTCTGCGCTAATTATAATAGCATCAGTTACTACTGTGGTGCGGTAGACTTGCTGGTGTGTCATGTAGTTCTAATTTAGATCAACTTCTTCCTGTAAGTAGACTTAAAAATAAAACCAGTTGACTTGACTTGACTTGATCAGATTACGTTAGGCTCTTATTTTGAAATCCGCCCTACACTGAGAGGAAATGCCTCTGTAGCTACTTGTTGCTGCTGTAAGCTAACTGCGACGATGCATGCTGCTGGATAAACAAAACAACACTTGGATTACTCGCAGTAGTTTGGCTAAAGTTCATATTTATGATAGAAAACCATGCTCCTGTGGCTTAAACGATGTACACCGTTTGGAAGTTTGTTAAACTTTTTGGACCTACGCTGAATTCCAATAGATGAGTGTTATTATATCATGCTGTAAAGGAACGAGACGTCGCTCTGTCTGTAATGTATGGATGGCTGTGTCAAAAGATGAAGTCACTGGAGTTTTACATGTAAACAGCAGGTAGGCTATACTATCTAAATATGTGTTTACAGGGGGCAGCAGTAATTGACAATACGCGTTTGCTTCCTACAGTCTATGGTTTGCTTACGTTCTCTGCCTTAAAAAAGCAACGGAACACTTGTTATGTTTGCAAATCAGAGATCACAAAAGTGATCCATACAGATGTATGAAATACTTCGGGGTGGTGTTTCATTGGTACCGAAAGCAACGTATCATGAGTGATTGGTGTTCACTGTTCATGGCAATAGGCGAGATTTCTCCACTGCATCGCAGTGTAAAATAAATTTCCGTCTTGGGATTTTTTTTTGCTTTAACCCCTGCATTATGTCATATAGCGTGTTAATTGCGCCTAAAAAAGAAAATAGTTTAACAAAGGATTTTGAGTTAACTTTGACAGCCCGATTACTGATATTTGTGATGTTTGGACAAAATATGTTGGGGTAATAATGTGTTTATTTGCAAATCTGAGACAATTTGAAAAACTCGCCCTCTCTCACCTCACATATTTTTTCTGTGTGTCTGTTATCTTTGACTCTGTCTTTCTCTCTCAGGAGTGAGGTCCCAGTCTGCCCACACTCAGTTCTTCTCCTGTCCAGAGTGTCCAAACCGTCTATACGGCTTCACATCTGACGTCTTCCTCCATAGACACATCAGGTACAGACACACTAGCCTCTTCCACCAAATGCGGAGGAATGGACAGATCACCCCAGCAGCCTCTCAGCAAATCACTTTCCAGTGTAAACATTGTGACAAGAGTTTCTGTCAGTCATCCAACCTGAAGAAACACCAGCACATCCACACTGGAGAAAAACCTTGCCACTGTCATAACTGTGACAAGAGTTTCAGTGAGTCAGGTTCCCTGAAGGCACACTGGAGTATCCACACTGGAGAAAAACCTTTCCACTGTGAACATTGTGACAAGAGTTTTAGAACGTCAAGTTCCCTGAATAGACACCAGCTTATCCACACTGGAGAAAAACCTTTCCACTGTGAACATTGTGACAAGAGTTTCAATACCGCAGATCACCTCAAGACACACCAGCGTATCCACACTGGAGAAAAACCTTTCCAGTGTAAACATTGTGACAAGAGTTTCAGCACTCCAACAAACCTGAAGACACACCAGCGTATCCACACTGGAGAAAAACCTTTCCAGTGTAAACATTGTGACAAGAGTTTCAGTCTTTCCAGTTCCCTGAACAGACACCAGCGTGTCCACACTGGAGAAAAACCTTTCCACTGTAAACATTGTGACAAGAGTTTCAATACTTCATCTTACCTGAAGACACACCAGCGTATCCACACTGGAGAAAAACCTTTCCACTGTAAACATTGTGACAAGAGTTTCAAACAGTCATCTGACTTGAAGACACACCAGCGTATCCACACTGGAGAAAAACCTTTCCAGTGTAATCATTGTGAAAAGAGTTTCAGTGAGTCTAGTTCCCTGAAGAGACACCAGCTGTGTATCCACACTAGAGAAAAACCTTTCCACAAAGGGTTAGAGATTAGATGTTTGCCTGGGACCCAAACCGGTGAAAACAGCAGAGCTACAAGCAGTGAAGAAGCACCTGAAGACACACAAGCATATCCACACTGGAGAAAAACCTTTCCACTGTAAACATTGTAAGAGTTTTAGTCGGCCAGATGAACTGAAGAGACTGCCTTTTGTAGATTGCCTATTTTCACTACTTCTTAATTATGTTTTTTTTTATGTTATACATATTCATGGATTCTTTTCTTTTCCCCCCCTTTTTTAAATGCTTTTTGTCTTTAGATTCATAAAATGTGATTACAAATCTTTTGACATGGTAGGAAATGACAGGAAAATAAAATGGGATTTTTACTGGAGTCGTGACCCACACTGCCTTAGAACATACTTTCCTTTATACTATTATCAATGCAATGATTAATATTATGGAATATATCTGCTACAAAATAACTTGTGATATTCTTACTGTGTCACAGTCTGAATATATCATGCAGGCTGCATTTATCATTGAAACATGGATATATTTACATTGATTTGACAAATGATAATGAGTTTTCTCAGAAGGGTGGCTGGTATCTCCCTTAAAGATAGGGTGAGAGGTTCAATCACCCGAGAGAGACTTGGAGTAGAACCGCTGCTCCTTCACTTGGAAAGGAGTCAGCTTGGGTGGTTCGGGCATCTAGTACGGATGCCTCCCGAGCGCCTTCCTAGGAAGGTCCTCGATGCACGTCCCACTGGGAGGAGACCCCGTGGCAGACCAAAGACCAGATGGAGAGATCATATCTCCACACTGGCATGGAAACGCCTCTGTATACTCCCGGAAGGAGTGAAGGAAGTTGCACAGGATAGGGAACTCTGGAAGTCTCAGTTGGAACTGTTACCCCCGCGACCTGATTCCGGATAAGCGTTTGAAGATGGATGGATGTTTAATGCATGGTACAGTGTATATTGCGCCGTCTCAAGCCACGTACACGTGAGACACGGCAGAGCGAGCTAAAGCGAGCGAGTCGCTGTGTCTACCGTTAGAAGTTGTAAACCAGGGGGCCTGACTTTCGGCACCTCCGTGCAGGTCTGTTAAGTGATCAGCACTAGCATTTCCGGTCTGGGAGATAGCAGCAAAAAGCTAGGCTCTAGCCTTCAAAATAAAATCACAGGATTTATTTTTTAAGACACAAATTCTAAAATACATGTATGATGTATGTCTCAATACATGTATGATGTGAAGTGTCCTAACACATTTTAAAGGTTCTTTCAGATTGAAATTTGTGGTATGCAAGCTATTAAAGGCCACATGACCTGCTAATTCCATTCTTTCTACTAATCCATATAGAACGGGACGCCTCCTCTACCACACCACACTCTCCGCTAAGTGGTAGAGGCGGCATTGCAAGTGCTGCTGGGCGTGGCCGTCCAGTGCGGACAGACACGCAGAAAGTGTCTGTAATGCATTATAAACATACTTATAATGTATTATGATCTGCTTATAGAACTGTATAATTAGTTATAACTCTAAATACTCATAATGCTTCAGAAGAATAATCATAACACATTATAAAGCATTCTATGACTTATAAGGTCCCCTGACTCTTCTCTCCTGTCTGTGCCACCTGTGTCACATTAATCTTCCACCTCACTTCACACGGTATCCATCCCATGTCACCATTAGAGCAGATAAAGGATCAAATTTGTAAACTCCCAGAAATTATCTAATAGTGCACACTTAGACCTTGTTAAGTTACCTGAATCCCCAAACTCCAGAGGAGTATTCCAAGATGGGACAAACACATGAAACGGGTTAATGTTTTTAGCAAGTCGTTTTAATTTTCTGGCATCAATAAATAGGGCATAACCGTGAGAGGGCAAACGCTATAACGACCTGATTACCGGGTGTATCAAACTTTTCTCAGTTGATTCTTATGTATTTTTTGACGTAGAATCCATTTCTGCTTGGGACATTTTTGTATCGCACATAGTTAATGAGATAATGTGCATATTTGACTAAATATGCTAATCTCATTAATTATGCACAATACAACAATATACTTTGCAGAAATGGATTCGACAGGAAAAATTACATAAGGATCAATTGAGAAAAGTTTGGTAAACCCTTTTATACATTTTTTTTATAGGGGTTTTCCTTTTCTTTCTGCCCATGTGTCAAATTACTTGACACATGGGTGGAAATGACAGGACAAACCCTATTAAAAATGATAAAAGGGTTTACCATACTTTCCTCTGTTGATTCTTATGTATTTTTCCTGTACAATCCATATCTGCAAAGTATGTTGTTTTATTGTGCATAATTAATGAGATAATTAGCATATTTAGTCAAATATGCAAATTATCTCATTAACTATGTGCGATACAAAAATGTCCCAAGCAGAAATGGATTCTACGTCAAAAAATACATGAGAATCAACTGAGAAAAGTTTGATATAAAATACCCCCGGTAATCAGGTTGTTATAGCGTTTGCCCTGTCTAATAAGAGCCATGCAAGGAATGCTGCACATTCTTCCGTATGAAATTCATAGGATTCCTACACAACACAAGGGATCAAGTGAATCTAACATTTTATTTGACAAAAGTTAATGTCATTTCTTTACAATAATTAAAAAGATGACTTACAATAAGTACAGTATGACTACAATCTTTTTTTTTCTCACTAGAAAAATAACTAAACCTGAAAACATTTTCAGCACACATGCAACATTCAAATAGAAAACAATAAAATCGAAAGAGAAAAAAAAATACAAAAAGGTTGTTCAAATAAATATTCTTCAAAAGAAACACGGCAAACGAGCATGCAAAATATAACCACTCAAATTATATTTCTAGACATACATCATACATGTATTTCTGGTTTGCGTGATTTTTGGACAAAATCTGTAGGAGTAGTGTACAGAAATGTGTTTTGCAAACATCTGCCTCATGGTGGCGCTAGAACAGGGCCATTTGAAAAATGTGGGGCAGAGGTTCTGAATTGGCATCCAGGGAGTGTGTCTGCTCATTTTGGCAGCGACCGGGCCAACGGTGCCGGAGATTAGCTGTTAACAAACTTGGAGGACGGACGCACGGACGGACAGGGGCGAAAACATACTCTCCCCCTGCCTTCGGGAGACAATAATAAAAAGCCTACAATCTCAAATAAGGACAGAGAAACAAATAATAAACAGATAATAAAAAGCCAATCATCTCAAATAAGGACAAAGCTTATCTCCAGCTAAGGCAAGTGTATACGGACTCCGCTTCCTGGTTCTGCTTGCAGTTCCACATGTCTCGCAGGTGTATAGGAGGCGTCGGATTGATCACTCGAGCTACCGCCCTCAGCAACTGAAAAAAAGCATTCTCGCACATAGCAGTTGAGGCCCCAAATGTCAGTGCAGTCATCACCACTGGCATGGATTGGCATGGATGACATTTTATTATTCAGTGAATAAAATAGCAAAACAAACACATATAAAATGGTCTTTGGGAGTTTGGGCTTGTTTAAATTGGGGTCCTTTTTAAACTAGTTTAAATAGAATGACAAATAAAACACAGTAGGCTATTACTATGCAGAAAGCATTCCAAAGACAAATTGCAAAAGGAATGGTATTTCATATTTCATACTGCTACTTTATAGCCTGTATATTGACTATAACATGTACATTAGGACAACCCCTGCCCCCCTGTATATACAGGTATGTTCCCCTTTTTCTACTTTTTTTTTTATTGTATTACTATTTTGATACTTGCTTAGGCATTGTAAACTTATGTTTTCTCATGCCAAAAGCTCCTTTAAATTGAATTGGTATAATTGACAAGAAAATGTTGAGAAAAATATTAAACATAGGTCTAACCTGCATGAGGGGGCTAACCTACAGTCAGCCCCCACACGTCACACGTGAATGCATGTATGTCATGTCATGTCATGTGCATGCAAATTTAGGAGCCAAACAAAGGCTTTGTTTACCGTTGGCCGACTATTAACACCTTTTGGCTTCACTAATGAGTGGGGAGGGGAGGCACAATCTGCAGTTTCTCTCAAAGCCAACATGCCATTGTTAGCTAACTTAGAAGACAAAACGAAAAAATAAATAAAATAAAAAAGAGGACTTTTTCTAAATCTTATCTGGGGGTGCTCCACTGGAAAACTGAGTGTGCTTAGCAGGACTAAGCACCCCCGTGGAACCGGGCCTGGCTCCCAAAAACAGTCCCAATTTACTGTTTTTTTTTTCTAATAAAGTAGTTTTTTCCTTTGTTGTTAAGCGCTTTGGGTACCTAGAAAAGCGCTATATAAATCCTAGCTATTATTATTATTATTATTACCCAAATTAAAAATAGTTTGAGTTGTATAGCTGCGTTGAAATGCTTAATTTATATTCTAAATGTACACATGTGCAACTTAATAGATTTTCAATGGCTTCAGTATTCTGAAGTAACCTCGCCTCACCAGGCTTTAATTCTGAAGAGATCGGCCACCGGCAGTGTTATTGCTGGTAGCTTAGAACTGATCACTTCACATAGGCAACTGAACGCTGCTGCTGCTATAAGCTAAGCTCAAGCCTGTTGTTGTTGTTGTTGTTGTTGTTGTTGTTGTTAAGTTGTCAAGAACCGGTGAAAACTATAACGTAGAGTCAGAATTGTCCGGATCTTCACTCGACGCACGCTGATCTGATCTCACAGAGAGTTGTTATAAAACACAGCGGATTTGCGGGGCGGCGAGTGAGGGACGGACGTTTTTGTTGCTAACGCCAGCATTGTTAGCATCTATTCTAGACAAGTGTTTCCCAAAAGCGTCTCGCCGAGCTCTCTGAAAGTGAGGGAGAAGGATTGAACCCTTTTAATGTGCAGAACGTCAGGAGAAGCTGCAAGGCAAGGAGCCAGTTGCAACAATCTACTAAGCTAGCCTAGTAGCTACGCAAGAGCTCCAGCCTCCAGCTCTCACAGAGAAGGGGGAATTCTACAAGGACAGTCAGAAAGACGGAAAAGAAAATCAGAGGTAACCTTAAGCCCCGTTTCGACTGCAGCTTTAGCACCACACCATGCACACTACACTTCACGCCACCACATAAAAATATTTACATTTTCCATTACACAAAAGTACCTCTATCGGTAAGAAACAAATTGACCCTTTTAACTGTGATTATAATACAATATAAATTTGTATCACAACTCTCCTAAAGTATAATACACTATACTGGATTATAACTGTTATTATAATACACTATTAAGTATTAATGTATTACTATGATAGTTATAATACACTATCATAGATTATAATAGTGGTTATAACACAATAAAAGTCAGTGAGTGATCAGTCATTATGAAGTGTTTGGCCCTGTTTGGCCTTGCTCAGGCCTACTCTGGATTGGATACCTTTTAGTACCATGTTTAGTACCACTTTCACACTACTCTACCCAGGTCCTTGTAGTGGAAAACCTGGCACAATTGGCCGGTGTGGAGTGGTGTGGTGTTGGACTAGCCGCAAATTGCAACACTAGATTTTTTTTATACTCGGATGAATCTAGGGTTGCAATACCTCCCATAGGCAGCCAATGTATCAAAACCGTTTTTTGCTATCTGATTGTATTAAACGTCATCAAACTCACCAATATTGGGGCTGTATGGAAAGCTTGGAGTATCCTCTTTCTATCTGCAAAGTGTTTGTTTCATAAAAATCCACCGTAGACATGTTAGGAGCTACTTTCTATCAAGAAATTGGCTTCAGGTGATTATTTTTTCTAAGTGCTGGAGTTTGGAAGTGCTTGTGGGAAGTCACTCAGCGGTCCTGTGTACCACCTGGTTCTAAATGTCACATAATGCAGGAGGCAGCGGCACGCTGCGTAAATAGAAGACGAGCGCTTCTGAAGTTCAACACTTAGAAAATAAACCATGTCTGCTCGGATTTCTTGACAGAAAATAAATCATAACAATTCTACGGTGGATTTTTCTGAAACAAACACTTTGCAGATAGCAAGAGTAAATTCCAAGCTTTCCATAGAGCCACAATATTGGTGAGTTTGAAGTCGTTTAATACAATCAGATAGCAAAAAACGTTTTGATGCATTGGATCCCTATGGGAGGTATTGCAACCCTAGATTCATCCGAGTATAAACACATCTAGTGTTGCAATTTGCGGCTAGTGTTGGACCATGTCAGTGGAAAAGGGGCTTCCCCATTACTAAACCTATCCCTAACCGGTTATGACTCTCCCCATCACTAACCTCACTAGCCCAGTCAGCACTGTGCTGGTGTTTTTTGTTTTCTTTTTTTTCTTCACCTTCACACATTAAAATAATATCTGCTGTTTTATTAAGACTATTTAAGTCTGGATAAGGACAGGCGATCCAGACTTAAATTATACAATACAATTTGTTATATTTTCCCACAGAATATTTATTACACAGGCTGGGGCGCTAACCCAACCTGCTCCCGGGTGCCGGAATTTAGACGGCACCCGGGAGCAGGTTGGGTTAGCGCCCCAGCCTGTGTCTTCCGTGAGGAAGAAGCCCAACAAATCCACGGTCAGGCCTTTAGGAGGGCCATTCAACTGCAGCAGCTGAATGGAATGTTTGGATTGGGGTCTGGTGCAACGCACAGGTTCTGAACCTGGTGAGAGCAGGAGAGGACCTGGTGAGACGTAGGAGGAGCCCGGCCAGGAGTCAACCCATAGAGCCTAGTTCTTCCACGCGCCAGAATAGTACCCCCAATCCCGGCAGAGTAGTTCCGGTGCAGCACATTGAGTGACCCTGTCTTTCCCTAATAGGACTGATCGTGGATAGCTACTGGGACGTAAGTCGGGACTTGATCAACCCCGGCTGGGTCACCTGGGCGAGGGTGTATGATGTTGCGAGACCCGAAACACCCGTCGACCCCAGGCTACATCACTGATGATACGTCCCAGTTGCATCCTTGTGATGTTTTTTTTTTTTTTTCATTACTGTGCAAGAAACTCTCCCCCTTACTAAACCTATCCCTAACCCTAACTGGTAATGAGACTCCCCATCCCTAACCTCACTAGCAAGGTCAGCACTGTGCTGGTGTTTTTTGTTTTGTTCCTTTTTTTTTCTTCTCACTTTTACACATTACAATAACATCCGCTGTTTTATTAAGACTATTTAACTGTGGGTAAGGACAGGCGATCCAGATTTAAATGATACAATATCATTTGTTTTGTTATATTTTCCCACAGAATATGAATTACTGTGCAAGAAAAAAAAAAGAACGAAAGAAAAGCTCAGTGGAACAGTAACTTAACTAGGTGACAAGTGATTAACCAACCAACAAAACAAGTTACTCCTTCTTCTGTTTTTCTACTCTTAATGAATCTTAAACTCTTCTGGGATTTTAATTGTTTCTTTCCAGACTTGGTGGAGTGCAGACAGGTCCAGATGAACTCTCCAGACTCAGCCAGAGATGTCAATGAAACAGGAGGAACTTGAAGACCAGACAGACCTCAGTAAGTTTCACTTGCTCTCTTCCCTCCGTTGACTCTAATTGTCCCCACACTCCAAATGTGAGGGACAAATTACTGTATCATTTTGATAGCCCCAAGATGGTTATCTGTGAGAAGCTCTGTCACTAGCAGCTCATTGTTGCATGAACCAGCCGACCCAGGGCTAAAAGGATTGACAGACAAGTCTAACCAATCCAGAGGTGCCCTGAATGGTTAATCATGTATCGACCAATAACAGAGCTTCTCACAGATAAAGAAAATATAGTTTTGGAGGCAGACTGCGGCCCCTGGAAGTGTCACAGTGACTAGATTTCTTAAGGAAGCCTACAAATAAGCAATTGCCCTTTTCCTGCTTATGTCAACAAAAGACTACGTATAGCAGCTTTAATAGTCTACCATGCACTGGTATTTATTGAGCATCGGACCATCGGAAACAACTCGCCATTGGTGTCTTTTATCTGGTTTTATTTATGGTTGCCATTTACGCACACTAACAACAACCAAATACTGCACTTAACAATACTGACCAGGTTATTAACCTAAAACACAAAATAAAAACAACTATTACTCAACAGTATTAATATAAGAAAAGCAAATAGATTAAATGGGTTTGTTTTGTTGCTTATTGTATGCTCAAAGCTCTCCTCGTCATCTTACTGGCCAAAAAGCCTGTACTCCTTTAGTAACTGGTCAGTCCTAGTAGGTTGTTGCACATTGAACATGGAAGTGTTGACAATCAATCATGTTATTTTTTTTTTTGCTCCTAGACACCCTGCACATGTTTGCGTGTAAGGAGGAGGATTCTCCTGAACAGGAGAGGAGCTGCAGTCTGCTCCAGGAGGAACCAGATCCTCCACACATTAAAGAGGTACAGGAGGAACCAGAGCCTCCACACATTAAAGAGGAACAGGAGGAACCAGAGCCTCCACACATTAAAGAGGAACATGAGGAGATACTTCAAAGACCAGAGGAGCCAGTGAAAAGTGAAGATGATGATGAAGCCATCTCTTCCCACTGCTGTGAAGTTGAAGTTAAGCTTGAATCTGACGCTGAAGACACTGAAGACCGTGATGATTGGGAGGAGACCGGTGGAGGTCAGTCAGTGTTCACACAGGGACAGGGAAAATGGGGAGTTGGGCGACTCTAAAACGCTAAAAAAAGCGACTGAATTTAGAGAAGAAGAAAGAGACAAATTCAACTGGAAATATTTAGTACTACCTGCTAGCTTGGATAGAATGTGACAAATCAGACAGGTCTGATTACATGACTAGAGATAATGTGTACTGATTAGGGCTGTCAATCAATTAAACATATTTAATCTGATTAATCGCATTATTGTCCATAGTTAATCATCATTAATCACAAATGAATCACATCTTTTTTATCCCTTCTAAATCTACCTTAAACTGATTATCTCAACTTTTAAACACTCTTATCAGCATGGTAGTAGGCTTGCTTGAAAAATACTGTTCAGAACTTTAAATCATGAACTCAAGCCAAACAAATAAGAGATGATCATATCATATCATCTTCTAACATTGCATAGTAATGATTGCTAATACACACACACACACACACTAGGGATGTTAAAAGGTGTCCAAAATGAAAATCGATTACCATAATTGTATTATTAACGATTAATCGATTAGTCGATTAATAATTCTAGGCTTAAAATAATAACAACGAGGGACTTTACACCTCGCATTCAACTACTGGACGTAAAGGGGACTTGGAGGGAGGGTGTGTGAGTGTGTGTGAGTCTTTTTTGCGAGAGAGTTTTATTGTTCACAGAGGGTTTTCATTTGCAGCATCAACATCAGCGCAGAGCTTCTTCCTCATTCCCAAGACTACGGAGTCATTATGTCATATAGCGTGTTAATTGCGCCTAAAAAAGAAAATAGTTTAACAAAGAATTTTGAGTTAACTTTGACAGCCCGATTACTGATATTTGTGATGTTTGGACAAAATATGTTGGAGTAATAATGTTTTTTTTTGCAAATCTGCCTCCTGGCGGCGCTATAGCAAGACAATTTGAAAAACTTGCCCTCTCTCACCTCACATATTTTTTCTGTGTGTCTGTTTTCTTTGTCTCTGTCTTTCTCTCTCAGGAGTGAGGTCCCAGTCTGCCCACACTCAGTTCTTCTCCTGTCCAGAGTGTCCAAACCATCTATACGGCTTCACATCTTCCGCCTTCCTCCATAGACACATCAAGTACAGACACACTAGCCTCTTCCACCAAATGCGGAGGAATGGACAGATCACCCCAGCAGCCTCTCAGCAAATCACTTTCCAGTGTAAACATTGTGACAAGAGTTTCTGTCAGTCATCCGACCTGAAGAAACACCAGCACATCCACACTGGAGAAAAACCTTTCCACTGTAATAACTGTGACAAGAGTTTCAGTGAGTCAGGTTCACTGAAGGCACACTGGAGTATCCACACTGGAGAAAAACCTTTCCAGTGTAAACATTGTGACAAGAGTTTTAGAACGTCAGGTCAACTGAATATACACCAGCGTATCCACACTGGAGAAAAACCTTTCCACTGTGAACATTGTGACAAGAGTTTCAATACCGGAGGTCAACTCAAGACACACCAGCGTATCCACACTGGAGAAAAACCTTTCCAGTGTAAACATTGTGACAAGAGTTTCAGCACTCCAACAAACCTGAAGACACACCAGCGTATCCACACTGGAGAAAAACCTTTCCAGTGTAAACATTGTGACAAGAGTTTCAGTGATTCCAGTTCCCTGAACAGACACAAGCGTGTCCACACTGGAGAAAAACCTTTCCACTGTGAACATTGTGACAAGAGTTTCAGCACTCCAACAAACCTGAAGACACACCAGCTGCGTATCCACACTAGAGAAAAACCTTTCCACAAAGGGTTAGAGATTAGATGTTTGCCTGGGACCCAAACCGGTGAAAACAGCAGATCTACAAGCAGTGAAGAAGCACCTGAAGACACACAAGCATATCCACACTGGAGAAAAACCTTTCCACCGTAAACATTGTAAGAGTTTTAGTCGGCCAGATGAACTGAAGAGACTGCCTTTTGTAGATTGCCTATTTTCACTACTTCTTAATTATGTTTTTTTTTATGTTATACATATTCATGGATTATTTTCTTTCCCCCCCCTTTTTTATATGCTTTTTTGTCTTTAGATTAATAAAATGTGATTACAAATCTTTTGACATGGTAGGAAATGACAGGAAAATAAAATGGGATTTTTACTGGAGTCGTGACCCACACTGCCTTAGAACATACTTTCCTTTATACTATTATCAATGCAATGATTAATATTATGGAATATATCTGCTACAAAATAACTTGTGATATTCTTACTGTGTCACAGTCTGAATATATCATGCAGGCTGCATTTATCATTGAAACATGGATATATCTAACATATAATTTTCCGAATGTCTGTCTGTCTGTCTGAGTGTCTGTCTGAAACCGCGTTTCTCCTCAGTGGCTGGAGCAATTGATCTGAAATCGCATCACCATCAGCATATGAACACACCTGACATAACTGTGAAGCCCGTTTGTCACTTTCACAAATCGTATGCTGTATAATTGCATTTTTATGGTGTATCTATATCTATTTAGCCTACAGTACCTTTTGTGACCACACATGTTAAGGGAGGGGCGCTGTTGTTCAGGCCATGCACAATCACACACAAACCCACACACACACACACACACATGGGGGGGGGGGGGGGGGGAGTGGTTCTGGCCCTGTTACAGATGTTGTCCAAAATCATGCAGATCGGTACACAGTATCTCTGTAGCCGTTAAATGGAACGGGTATTTCTTACATTGATGCTCCTACATATTAGCATGCAAGCACCAGTTAAAGTTACTTTCCATCCCTCATATACTGTGTGCACAGTGCACATCCCATAATCCACACACTGCACATCATTTCGGAGCTCATATCTTTGAACGGGTAAGGGCTAGTTTACATTGATTTGACAAATGATAATGAGTTTTCTCAGAAGGGTGGCTGGTATCTCCCTTAAAGATAGGGTGAGAGGTTCAATCACCCGAGAGAGACTTGGAGTAGAACCGGGTGAGCCGTAGAAGCTTGGGTGGTTCGGGCATCTAGTACGGATGCCTCCCGAGCGCCTTCCTAGGAAGGTCCTCGATGCACGTCCCA
Source organism: Nannobrachium achirus (assembly GCF_963921795.1). NCBI lineage: Eukaryota > Metazoa > Chordata > Actinopteri > Myctophiformes > Myctophidae > Nannobrachium > Nannobrachium achirus. Next base: position 48,245,313 of record NC_137826.1, on the reverse strand, counting down.
CTGGGAGGGGACCCCGTGGCAGACCAAAGACCAGATGGAGAGATCATATCTCCACACTGGCATGGAAACGCCTCGGTATACTCCCGGAAGGAGTGAAGGAAGTTGCTCAGGATAGGGAACTCTGGAAGTCCCAGTTGGAACTGTTACCCCCGTGACCTGATTCCGGATAAGCGTTTGAAGATGGATGGATGTTTAATGCATGGTACAGTGTATATTGCGCCGTCTCAAGCCACGTACACGTGAAACACGGCAGAGCGAGCTAAAGCGAGCAAGTCGCTGTGTCTACCGTTAGAAGTTGTAAACCAGGGGGCCTGACTTTCGGCACCTCCGTGCAGGTCTGTTAAGTGATCAGCACTAGCATTTCCGGTCTGGGAGATAGCAGCAAAAAGCTAGGCTCTAGCCTTCAAAATAAAATCACAGGATTTTTTTTTTAAGACACAGATTCTAAAATACATGTATGATGTATGTCTCAATACATGTATGATGTGAAGTGTCCTAACACATTTTAAAGGTTCTTTCAGATTGAAATTTGTGGTATGCAAGCTATTAAAGGCCACATGACCTGCTAATTCCATTCTTTCTATAATCCATATAGAACGGGACGCCTCCTCTACCACACCACACTCTCCGCTAAGTGGTAGAGGCGGCATTGCAAGTGCTGCTGGGCGTGGCCGTCCAGTGCGGACAGACACGCAGAAAGTGTCTGTAATGCATTATTGCGACCGTCAAGGAGCAGTTTACTATGAAAACCTCCACCGGCCGTCCGTCGGTCGGTCGGTCGGTCGGTCGGTCGGTCACACGTCACACGTCACACCTTTGCCCTGCTCATATCTCCGCATCAGTATATAGGGCTTGTTTGTTTATTGTATGACATCACGCCACATCATCAGCTGTGGACTCTGTGATGTCATCGTATCGCATCAGTATATAGGGCTTGTTTGTTTATTGTATGACATCACGCCACATCATCAGCTGTGGACTCTGTGATGTCATCGTATCTCCATATATGGCCATCTCCGTATATGGAGATATAAGTCGTCCATGCCCAAGTATGGGCTGGTGAGGTCAGACTTTGTGTGATGCGTAGGTTATCTCCATATATGGAGATTCAACATTCCAGGCAATGCTCTCTTCCCTGGTGAGAATTGCCCCTTTATATAGGGCTTGTTTGTGTATTGTATGACATCACGCCACATCATCAGCTGTGGACTCTGTGATGTCATCGTATCTCCATATATGGCCATCTCCGTATATGGAGATATAAGTCGTCCATGCCCAAGTATGGGCTGGTGAGGTCAGACTTTGTGTGATGCGTAGGTTATCTCCATATATGGAGATTCAACATTCCAGGTGTAACTATGGCTACCCGTATGACGTGAGAGGTGGAGGTTGTGATATTTGTGGAGACGATTAGGGAGTCTTACTGGTGATCTGCTTATAGAACTGTATAATTAGTTATAACTCTAAATACTCATAATGCTTCAGAAGAATAATCATAACACATTATAAAGCATTCTATGACTTATAAGGTCCCCTGACTCTTCTCTCCTGTCTGTGCCACCTGTGTCACATTAATCTTCCACCTCACTTCACACGGTATCCATCCCATGTCACCATTAGAGCAGATAAAGGAGCAAATTTGTAAACTCCCAGAAATTATCTAATAGTGCACACTTAGACCTTGTTAAGTTACCTGAATCCCCAAACTCCAGAGGAGTATTCCAAGATGGGACAAACACATGAAACGGGTTAATGTTTTTAGCAAGTCGTTTTAATTTTCTGGCATCAATAAATAGGGCATAACCGTGAGAGGGCAAACGCTATAACGACCTGATTACCGGGTGTATCAAACTTTTCTCAGTTGATTCTTATGTATTTTTTGACGTAGAATCCATTTCTGCTTGGGACATTTTTGTATCGCACATAGTTAATGAGATTATGTGCATATTTGACTAAATATGCTAATCTCATTAATTATGCACAATACAACAATATACTTTGCAGAAATGGATTCGACAGGAAAAATTACATAAGGATCAATTGAGAAAAGTTTGGTAAACCCTTTTATAAAAAAAATGTATAGGGGTTTTCCTTTTCTTTCTGCCCATGTGTCAAATTACTTGACACATGGGTGGAAATGACAGGACAAACCCTATTAAAAATGATAAAAGGGTTTACCATACTTTCCTCTGTTGATTCTTATGTATTTTTCCTGTACAATCCATATCTGCAAAGTATGTTGTTTTATTGTGCATAATTAATGAGATAATTAGCATATTTAGTCAAATATGCAAATTATCTCATTAACTATGTGCGATACAAAAATGTCCCAAGCAGAAATGGATTCTACGTCAAAAAATACATGAGAATCAACTGAGAAAAGTTTGATATAAAATACCCCCGGTAATCAGGTTGTTATAGCGTTTGCCCTGTCTAATAAGAGCCATGCAAGGAATGCTGCACATTCTTCCGTATGAAATTCATAGGATTCCTACACAACACAAGGGATCAAGTGAATCTAACATTTTATTTGACAAAAGTTAATGTCATTTCTTTAAAATAATTAAAAAGATGACTTACAATAAGTACAGTATGACCACAATCTTTTTTTTTCTCACTAGAAAAATAACTAAACCTGAAAAAAATGTCAGCACACATGCAACATTCAAATAGAAAACAATAAAATCGAAAGAGAAAAAAAAATACAAAAAGGGTTGTTCAAATACATATTCTTCAAAAGAAACACGGCAAACGAGCATGCAAAATATAACCACTCAAATTATATTTCTAGACATACATCATACATGTATTTCTGGTTTGCGTGATTTTTGGACAAAATCTGTAGGAGTAGTGTACAGAAATGTGTTTTGCAAACATCTGCCTCATGGTGGCGCTAGAACAGGGCCATTTGAAAAATGTGGGGCAGAGGTTCTGAATTGGCATCCAGGGAGTGTGTCTGCTCATTTTGGCAGCGACCGGGCCAACGGTGCCGGAGATTAGCTGTTAACAAACTTGGAGGACGGACGCACGGACGGACAGGGGCGAAAACATACTCTCCCCCTGCCTTCGGGAGACAATAATAATAAGCCTACAATCTCAAATAAGGACAGAGAAACAAATAATAAACAGATAATAATAAAAAGCCATTCATCTCAAATAAGGACAAAGCATATCTCCAGCTTTGTTCTTAAGGCAGTGGGAACTTCCCTCTGGGAAGTGTATACGGACTCCGCTTCCTGGTTCTGCTTGCAGTTCCACATGTCTCGCAGGTGTATAGGAGGCGTTGGATTGATCACTCGAGCTACCGCCCTCAGCAACTGAGTGATGGACAGATCGTTCCGTTAATAGTCCTCCCATAAATGGGCAAATATGCCCTGTAGCGCCATGTTCCGTCGTCGCTGGTAGCGTCGTAGCTGGTACTCTGAGACAAGATGGTGGTAGGGTATTATTGCAGCTTCCTTGCACAGCAAAGACACAAGCAGATACATCTGCATGCTTGGTCGTTTTGCATTGTGATTCAGCCGGAAATGCCAGCCTTCCACGTCATTGTTCGTCCCGATGGCACGTTTGTACACACACCAATCATCTGGCCGCCACTGGCCATGTATCCAGGTGCAGTTGATGTAGTCAACAAGGGGTTTTAGCTGATCTGTGGCTGACGATGCAAGCTCTTTGAATGCTCCTTCAATCTCTCTGACTGGGAGATATGGAAGGGCAAACAATTGCTTGACATACTTTTTGACCTCTGGTGATTTGTAGGCCAATGTCAGACCAAGGAGCTTCAAATGACGCCAGACAGCCTGGGTCCAGTGGAAAACACAGCCATGGACCCGCATATCAGGGAACATTTGGGCTGCAGCTCCCCGAATTGCTGGTTCGAAATATGTCACCATCTCAACAATGTTCAAGTGTGGGGCCAGGTTCCTGACAGACTTGATCACTTCAACGTAGTCACATTTCCTCCTGCATGTCATAAGAACAAAAGCAGAGGCACTTGCTTGACTTCTCGGCCATCGTCATCTGCGAGGAACCCAAGAAAGCTGCATGAAGGTTTTTTTTTACCACCTAAAAGAAAGAAAGAAAAAAAGTTAGAAACAATGCAGATAATAAGTATAAATATTAACAATACATTTTAAGATGAAACCCTTTAAATCATACATCGGCAACTGGCGGCCACATGTGGACCCATCTTACCTCAATGTGGCCCACAGGTTAATATTGGAAAACTGATATTATTGATCTAAGCTGTTGCAATTCCAAACATGCAAACATGACCTGCTGTAATTACTTCAGTCTATATTAGTATTTGACACACTGTACTGTGTCCTGCTTCTCTACAGTCCCGGCAGATAGGACGTCCTTCGTCGTCCCACTGGTAGTCTCATGGCTCCTGGGTGTCGGGCAGTGTTGGGCGCGTTACTGACAAATAGTAACTAGTTACCGTTACTAGTTACTTCACTTCAAAGGTAACTCCGTTACTTTACTGATTACTCACACCAGAAAGTAATGCGTTACTGTGAAAAGTAACTTTTTAGTTACTTTCAAAAAAGAGGGCTCCCATTAATGACCTTATTAATATAACCTTCATTTTCATCACTTAAAATGCATCACTGAACTCTGCAAAGTAATGTGGTCTTCACAAACACAAAGATATGTTTCAAAGTGCCAATTTATTTCAGGCCAACAATAAGATAACAATGTAACAACAGACAAGGTAACAATAAACCTGGCTTAACTCCCCCTGACCCTTCTTTGTAAATACCTCTTTGCATTGTTTTTTTTCTTTTTTTTTCTAATTATATAATCTACTGCATAGTTCTGGGTTCTATCTGTCTTTCATTCAATGTTATTGAGAAGGATCTCACTGTAAATAAGCCGCAAGGCTACCTGAGTTTATAGTTGACCTTGTACCAGTGAACTTTACTGTCAAGAAACTACCTTTCCCTATGCAAAATGACTACTTCAATCAATCAAGCCTGAACAAGAGACAAACTCACAAAAAGATTTAGTTGACACAACTTGCCAGCAACTTGCTGCCCTCTACAGGTCATAGTTGGGTCTAATCTGCCATAATTAACACAGCATAGCTGAAATGTAAACCTGTCTTTTCTTAGTTTCAGCTATTTTCAAAGAACTGCATACATTCTGAATATATTATTAAGAACCGCGTTTGAAAAATGTATGTACTTTCACTTAGTCTGCACCAAATAACTGCTGGTATAGAAAACCATAAAGGCATACAATAAAATGAAATAAAAAACATCAGCTCCTCAAAAATATAAATACCATAAAATATGAGTCGTATGCTGGCCTTTCAGAAACGAATGGAGAGCAAGCTGAATAGATCCTTCAAAATCAAAGTGCAAAAATTAAATGCTTTCAGCACCATACATGAGACAACTGCTGTTGTATTATAGTCCATCAAAATAAGCATTTACATTAGTCACAGTGTTTGTCCTTAATTCAAGTCCAGCAAATATAAAATAACAGAAATGTAGGTGCTGTGTAATGTTGCACAGATAACACATGTGGGCCTAGCCTAGTTAATCAAAACAACAAAAAACGGTTATTGGCAAAGACATGAATTAATGTTTGAGTGGAGGTTTAGGTTCCTCCACAAACCAGTGGTTGTACCTCATGAGAAGCAGCTTCTCAAACCTTTGGTCACCCAGCCTGTTCCTCTTTGGAGACAGTACCAGACTTCCTAGACTGAAGAGTCTCTCAACAGGTGCACTGGACGGGGTAGCTTGATTGTGCTTCAGACAAATTTCCTTTATTGTGGGAATTTTTTTTTTGCGATATGGAAAAATACAATATCACAATATTTTCCCAAGCTGTATACGAGTTTATCACAATTCTTTTTCACGTTGGTTTTTATGGTTATTTTTCAAGTTACTCGACAAAAACTAGACTCTCTGGGTTCTTTTTGGGAGGACTAAATTGAACTTTTCAAGTATGCAACTTGTCTTGAGCTGGATATCTCTATAATACATGAAAACAAACCACACTTTTAGACAGGGCCCTGTGATTAAAGCGCTCTGTCAAAAAGTGTGGTTTGTTTTCATGTATTATAGATAATACATGACTCATACAATTGAGAAATTCAAATTAACTATTTTTTGCACCGCTCAATAATTTTTTATGACGTATTTAGGCGGCCTAAACGCGTTCTAAATCAGAGTTAACCAATCGGGTGCCTATGTGACTATGACATCATGGACAGATCAACAGAATCGAAGTGTTTCATTGGTCTAGCGGACTCATGTCATCATCATTTGTGACATCATGGTTTTGGTAAAAAGCGGTCTATAGGAGCGGTTAGCACCGCTCAAAAATATATACATATGCGACATGCCTATGAAAAAATCAAATAGGCTTTAAAGCAAAAAAATCTGATGTCGCCCTTGTCAGGCTTTACTCAGTAGAGCTGAATTCTCCTGTTTGAGCTGAATCTCCTCAGCAGTAACTCCTTCCATTCATCTCTGATTTTAACACTGAGGTCATTCTCGAATGCCAGTTGGATCAGATTGGCTTTTTGTGTGTGCAGCATGCTGCGTCGGTCCTCAGAAAATACATTCTTCAGCGTGGAAAAAGCATTCTCGCACATAGCAGTTGAGGCCCCAAATGTCAGTGCATGTTTGAATGCAGTCATCACCACTGGCATGGATTGGCATGGATGACATTTTATTATTCATGTTATTATTCAGTGAATAAAATAGCAAAACAAACACATATAAAATGGTCTTTGGGAGTTTGGGCTTGTTTAAATTGGGGTCCTTTTTAAACTAGTTCAAATAGAATGACAAATAAAACACAGTAGGCTATTACTATGCAGAAAGCATTCCAAAGACAAATTGCAAAAGGAATGGTATTTCATATTTCATACTGCTACTTTATAGCCTGTATATTGACTATAACATGTACATTAGGACAACCCCTGCCCCCCTGTATATACAGGTATGTTCCCCTTTTTCTACTTTTTTTTTTATTGTATTACTATTTTGATACTTGCTTAGGCATTGTAAACTTATGTTTTCTCATGCCAAAAGCTCCTTTAAATTGAATTGGTATAATTGACAAGAAAATGTTGAGAAAAATATTAAACATAGGTCTAACCTGCATGAGGGGGCTAACCTACAGTCAGCCCCCACACGTCACACGTGAATGCATGTATGTCATGTCATGTGCATGCAAATTTAGGAGCCAAGGCCGACTATTAACACCTTTTGGCTTCACTAATGAGTGGGGAGGGGAGGCACAATCTGCAGTTTCTCTCAAAGCCAACATGCCATTGTTAGCTAACTTAGAAGACAAAACGAAAAAATAAATAAAATAAAAAAGAGGACTTTTTCTAAATCTTATCTGGGGGTGCTCCACTGGAAAACTGAGGGTGCTTAGCAGGACTAAGCACCCCCGTGGAACCGGGCCTGGCTCCCTCCCTCCCCTCCTTCAAAGCCTCAGTCAAAACCCACCTCTTCAGGATAGCCTATCCCAGCTGAGGTCTGGAAATTATGCCTCCCGAGTCCCTGATTGACTTTTATATTTTTAATTGTTGAATTTACTGTTTTTTTTTCTAATAAAGTAGTTTTTTCCTTTGTTGTTAAGCGCTTTGGGTACCTAGAAAAGCGCTATATAAATCCTAGCTATTATTATTATTATTACCCAAATTAAAAATAGTTTGAGTTGTATAGCTGCGTTGAAATGCTTAATTTATATTCTAAATGTACACATGTGCAACTTAATAGATTTTCAATGGCTTCAGTATTCTGAAGTAACCTCGCCTCACCAGGCTTTAATTCTGAAGAGATCGGCCATTGGCAGTGTTATTGCTGGTAGCTTAGAACTGATCACTATCACTTCACATAGGCAACTGACCGCTGCTGCTGCTATAAACTAAGCTCAAGCCTGTTGTTGTTGTTGTTAAGTTGTCAAGAACCGGTGAAAACTATAACGTAGTGTCAGAATTGTCCGGATCTTCACTCGACGCACGCTGATCTGATCTCACAGAGAGTTGTTATAAAACACAGCTGATTTGCGGGGCGGCGAGTGAGGGACGTTTTTGTTGCTAACGCTAGCATTGTTAGCATCTATTCTAGACAAAGTGTTTCCCAAAAGCGTCTCGCCGAGCTCTCTGAAAGTGAGGGAGAAGGATTGAACCCTTTTAATGTGCAGAACGTCAGGAGAAGCTGCAAGGCAAGGAGCCAGTTGCAACAATCTACTAAGCTAGCCTAGTAGCTACGCAAGAGCTCCAGCCTCCAGCTCTCAATTCAATTCAATTCAAAGGAGCTTTATTGGCATGAGAAAACATACGTTTACATTGCTTACATTGCTTACATTGCTCTCACAGAGAAGGGGGAATTCTACAAGTCAAGGACAGTCAGAAAGACGGAAAAGAAAATCAGAGGTAACCTTAAGCCCCGTTTCGACTGCAGCTTTAGCACCACACTACACTTCACCGCACCACATACAAATATTTACATTTTCCATTACACAAAAGTACCTCTATCGGTAAGAAACAAATTGACCCTTTTAACTGTGATTATAATACAATATAAATTTGTATCACAACTCTCCTAAAGTATAATACACTATACTGGATTATAACTGTTATTATAATACACTATAAAGTATTAATGTATTACTATGATAGTTATAATACACTATCATAGATTATAATAGTGGTTATAACACAATAAAAGTCAGTGAGTGATCAGTTTATATGAGATACTTAAAGTGTGGTTCCTGTGGAAATAAGCCTCGGCTTTCTAGGATCTCCTTTTAGTTGACCTTGTACCAGTGATTTGTACTGTCATGAAACTGTACTTTTTTCTATTGCAAACTTCTAATAAATTCTTCAATCAATCAATCAAAAGTCATTATGAAGTGTTTGGCCCTGTTTGGCCTTGCTCAGGCCTACTCTGGATTGGATACCTTTTAGTACCATGTTAAGTACCACTTTCACACTACTCTACCCAGGTCCTTGTAGTGGAAAACCTGGCACAATTGGCTGGTGTGGAGTGGTGTTGGACCATGTCAGTGGAAAAGGGGCTTCCCCATTACTAAATCTATCCCTAACCGGTTATGACTCTCCCCATCACTAACCTCACTAGCCCAGTCAGCACTGTGCTGGTGTTTTTTGTTTTGTTCTTTTTTTTCTTCACTTTCACACATTAAAATAATATCTGCTGTTTTATTAAGAGTATTTAAGTCTGGATAAGGACAGGCGATCCAGACTTAAATTATACAATACAATTTGTTATATTTTCCCACAGAATATTTATTACTGTGCAAGAAACTCTCCCCCTTACTAAACCTATCCCTAACCCTAACTGGTAATGAGACTCCCCATCCCTAACCTCACTAGCACAGTCAGCACTGTGCTGGTGTTTTTTGTTTTGTTCCTTTTTTTTTCTCTCACTTTTACACATTACAATAACATCCACTGTTTTATTAAGACTATTTAAGTGTGGGTAAGGACAGGTGATCCAGATTTAAATTATACAATATCATTTGTTATATTTTCCCACAGAATATGAATTACTGTGCAAGAAAAAAAAAAGAACGAAAGAAAAGCTCGGTGGAACAGTAACTTAACTAGGTGACAAGTGAATAACCAACCAACAAAACAAGTTACTCCTTCTTCTGTTTTTCTACTCTTAATGAATCTTAAACTCTTCTGGGATTTTAATTGTTTCTTTCCAGACTTGGTGGAGTGCAGACAGGTCCAGATGAACTCTCCAGACTCAGCCAGAGCTGTTTCAATGAAACAGGAGGAACTTGAAGACCAGACAGACCTCAGTAAGTTTCACTTGCTCTCTTCCCTCCGTTGACTCTAATTGTCCCCACACTCAACAAATGTGAGGGACAAATTACTGTATCATTTTTATAGCCCCAAGATGGTTATCTGTGAGAAGCTCTGTCACTAGCAGCTCATTGTTGCATGAACCAGTCTACCCAGGGCTAAAAGGATTGACAGACAAGTCTAACCAATCCAGAGGTGCCCTGAATGGTTAATCATGTATCGACCAATAACAGAGCTTCTCAAAGATAAAGAAAATATAGTTTTGGAGGCAGACTGCAGCCCCTGGAAGTGTCACAGTGACTAGATTTCTTAAGGAAGCCTAAAAATAAGCAATTGCCTTTTTCCTGCTTATGTCAACAAAAGACTACGTATAGCAGCTTTAATAGTCTACCATGCACTGGTATTTATTGAGCATCGGACCATCGGAAACAACTCGCCATTGGTGTCTTTTATCTGGTTTTATTTATGGTTGCCATTTACGCACACTAACAACAACCAAATACTGCACTTTACAATACTGACCAGGTTATTAACCTAAAACACAAAATAAAAACAACTATTACTCAACAGTATTAACTCATTTAATGCCAGCCTATCACCACTAGAGGGCGCCCAGTGGCCAGAGAATAATAGAGATATGCTGGTAAGTGGTAATGCATGCCCAAGCCCTGGAGCCATGACTTGCCAGAACACTTTCCTTTGTGCATGTACAGGAAGAGGATGAAGTTAGCTTGAAGTTAGCTATTGGCTACCAAGCATTTTAGATTTAGATTTTCGTCAACTTAGCCATGATTAAACCTTGCACACCTCATGCATGGGAGAAAAAACAGAGAAAATGAGCTCTAAAGATCCTGGATTGCATTGGAGTGGATGGTAAATATCAGCAAATATCGGCAAATATCGTCCTCTGTAAACATTATTAAAAAGCCGAACTAGTTCGGGATTGGCACTCTGGGATGCAATAATAAAGCCGAACTAGTTCGGGATAGGCACTCAATGAGTTAATATAAGAAAAGCAAATAGATTAAATGGGTTTGTTTTGTTGCATATTGTATGCTCAAAGCTCTCCTCGTCAACGTACTGGCCAAAAAGCCTGTACTCCTTTAGTAACTGGTCAGTCCTAGTAGGTTGCACATTGAACATGGAAGTGTTGACAATCAATCAATCATGTTTTTTTTTTGTTTTGTTTTTGCTCCTAGACACCCTGCACATGTTTGCGTGTAAGGAGGAGGATTCTCCTGAACAGGAGAGGAGCTGCAGTCTGCTCCAGGAGGAACCAGATCCTTCACACATTAAAGAGGAACAGGAGGAACCAGAGCCTCCACACATTAAAGAGGAACAGGAGGAACCAGAGCCTCCACACATTAAAGAGGAACATGAGGAGATACTTCAAAGACCAGAGGAGCCAGTGAAAAGTGAAGATGATGATGAAGCCATCTCTTCCCACTGCTGTGAAGTTGAAGTTAAACTTGAATCTGACGCTGAAGACACTGAAGACCGTGATGATTGGGAGGAGACCGGTGGAGGTCAGTCAGTGTTCACACAGGGACAGGGAAAATGGGGAGTTGGGCGACTCTAAAACGCTAACTGAATTTAGAGAAGAAGAAAGAGACTAATTCAACTGGAAATATTTAGTACTACCTGCTAGCTTGGATAGAATGTGACAAATCAGACAGGTCCGATTACATGACTAGAGATAATGTGTACTGATTAGGGCTGTCAATCAATTAAACATATTTAATCTGATTAATCGCATTATTGTCCATAGTTAATCATCATTAATCACAAATGAATCGCATCTTTTTTATCCCTTCTTAATCTACCTTAAACTGATTATCTCAACTTTTAAACACTCTTATCAGCATGGTAGTAGGCTTGCTTGAAAAATACTGTTCAGAACTTTAACTCATTTAATGCCACCCTTTCACCACTAGAGGGGGCCAAGTGTGCCACAGACAATCCCATAGAGATATGCTGGTATATGCAGAAGCCCTGCAGCCATGACTTGCCTAAACACTTTCCTTTGTGCATGTACAGGAAGAGGATGAAGTTAGCTTGAAGTTAGCTATTGGCTACCAAGCATTTTAAAAGCCTTATTTTCGTCAACTTAGCCATGATTAAACCTTGCACACCTCATGCATGGGAAAAAAACAGAGAAGAATGAGCTCTAAAAAATCCAATGCAATCCTGGATTGCATTGTTGTGGGTTTGTGCAGTTTGTTCACAGCTTTCAAACAAAAAAATCCGATTGGAAATCCGTTCAGGCATTCTTGAGATAATAGCCATTATGTTTTACACTGTTGTGAGCTTGGAGGTCTGCTACCTGAGTTGTATGGGGGTTGTATGGGGGTTAAACATGCAAAATCGCGATTGAAATCATGTTCACTAGTTTTGATGGGGTCCAAAAAAAAAAAATCAAAAAAAAATTTAAATTTTTTTTTTTTTTTTTTTTTTTTTTTTTTGAATCACGTGTATACACGTGATTGGCACTGTGGGATGCGCTAATATATCACGTGTATACACGTGATTGGCACAGAATGAGTTAAATCATGAACTCAAGCCAAACAAATAAGAGATGATCATATCATATCATCTTCTAACATTGCATAGTAATGATTGCTAATACACACACACACACACACACACACACACACACACACACTAGGGATGTTAAAAGATGTCCAAAATGAAAAACGATTACCATAATTGTATTATTAACGATTAATTGATTAGTCGATTAATAATTCTAGGCTTAAAATAATAACAACGAGGGACTTTGTGAAATATTACACCTCGCATTCAACTACTGGACGTAAAGGGGACTTGGAGGGAGGGTGTGTGAGTGTGTGTGTCTTTTTTGCGAGAGAGTTTTATTGTTCACAGGGTTTTCATTTGCAGCATCAACATCAGCGCAGAGCTTCCTCATTCCCAAGACTATGGAGTCATTATGTCATATAGCGTGTTAATTGCGCCTAAAAAAGAAAATAGTTTAACAAAGAATTTTTAGTTAACTTTGACAGCCCGATTACTGATATTTGTGATGTTTGGACAAAATATGTCGGAGTAATAATGTGTTTTTTTGCAAATCTGCCTCCTGGCGGCGCTATAGCAAGACAATTTGAAAAACTCGCCCTCTCTCACCTCACATATTTTTTCTGTGTGTCTGTTTTCTTTGTCTCTGTCTTTCTCTCTCAGGAGTGAGGTCCCAGTCTGCCCACACTCAGTTCTTCTCCTGTCCAGAGTGTCCAAACCGTCTATACGGCTTTACATCTTCCGTCTTCCTCCATAGACACATCAGGTACAAACACACTAGACTCTTCCACCAAATGCGGAGGAATGGACAGATCACCCCAGCAGCCTCTCAGCAAATCACTTTCCACTGTAAACATTGCAACAAGAGTTTCAATAAGTCAGATCACCTGAAGACACATCAGCGTATCCACACTGGAGAAAAACCTTTCCACTGTAAACAATGTGATAAAGGTTTCGGTCATTCATCTGACATGAAAAGACACCAGCTGCGTATCCACACTAGAGAAAAACCTTTCCATTGTCATAACTGTGACAAGAGTTTCAGTGAGTCAGGTTCACTGAAGGCACACTGGCGTATCCACACTGGAGAAAAACCTTTCCAGTGTAAACATTGTGACAAGAGTTTTAGAACGTCAGGTCAACTGAATATACACCAGCGTATCCACACTGGAGAAAAACCTTTCCACTGTGAACATTGTGACAAGAGTTTCAATACCGCAGGTCAACTCAAGACACACCAGCGTATCCACACTGGAGAAAAACCTTTCCAGTGTAAACATTGTGACAAGAGTTTCAGCACTCCAACAAACCTGAAGACACACCAGCGTATCCACACTGGAGAAAAACCTTTCCAGTGTAAACATTGTGACAAGAGTTTCAGTGATGCCAGTTCCCTGAAGAAGCACTATCGTATCCACACTGGAGAAAAACCTTTCCACTGTAAACATTGTGACAAGAGTTTCAGTGAGTCGGGTTCCCTGAAGGCACACCAGCGTATCCACACTGGAGAAAAACCTTTCCAGTGTAAACATTGTGACAAGAGTTTCAGTAATTCCAGTTCCCTGAACAGACACGAGCGTATCCACACTAGAGAAAAACCTTTCCACAAAGGGTTAGAGATTAGATGTTTGCCTGGGACCCAAACCGGTGAAAACAGCAGATCTACAAGCAGTGAAGAAGCACCTGAAGACACACAAGCATATCCACACTGGAGAAAAACCTTTCCACTGTAAACATTGTAAGAGTTTCAGTCGGCCAGATGAACTGAAGAGACCACCTTGTGTAGATTTTCACTACTTCTTAATTATGTTGTTTTTATGTTATACATATTCATGGATTATTTTCTTTTCCCCCCCTTTTTATATGCTTTTTGTCTTTAGATTCATAAAATGTGATTACAAATCTTTTGACATGGTAGGAAATGACAGGAAAATAAAATGGGATTTTTACTTTAGTCGTGACCCACACTGCCTTAGAACATACTTTCCAAAACAGACAAACACATGAAACGGGTTAATGTTTTTAGCAAGTCGTTTTAATTTTCTGGCATCAATAAATAGGGCATAACCGTGAGAGGGCAAACGCTATAACGACCTGATTACCGGGTGTATCAAACTTTTCTCAGTTGATTCTTATGTATTTTTTGACGTAGAATCCATTTCTGCTTGGGACATTTTTGTATCGCACATAGTTAATGAGATAATGTGCATATTTGACTAAATATGCTAATCTCATTAATTATGCACAATACAACGATATACTTTGCAGTAATGGATTCTACAGGAAAAATTACATAAGGATCAATTGAGAAAAGTTTGGTAAACCCTTTTATACATTTTATTATAGGGGTTTTCCTTTTCTTTCTGCCCATGTGTCAAATTACTTGACACATGGGTGGAAATGACAGGACAAACCCTATTAAAAAATGATAAAAGGGTTTACCATACTTTCCTCTGTTGATTCTTATGTATTTTTTCCTGTACAATCCATATCTGCAAAGTATGTTGTTTTATTGTGCATAATTAATTAGATAATTAGCATATTTAGTCAAATATGCAAATTATCTCATTAACTATGTGCGATACAAAAATGTTCCAAGCAGAAATGGATTCTACGTCAAAAAATACATAAGAATCAACTGAGAAAAGTTTGATATAAAATACCCCCGGTAATCAGGGTGTTATAGCGTTTGACCTGTCTAATAAGAGCCATGCAAGGAATGCTGCACATTCTTCCGTATGAAATTCATAGGATTCCTACACAACAAGGGATCAAGTGAATCTAACATTTTATTTGACAAAAGATAATGTAATTTTTTTTTTTTTTTTGTATTTCATTTTTTCCATTTTCCCAAATAATTATTAAAAATACATGAAAGAAGTTATCGAAAAAACACGGCCTGCTCACGTATTAGGAAGGTAAAATGAGTCACCAGAAAAAACAATGGGTGTTTTTAATGAATCTATCATGGTTAAAATGGAGTTTGAAGTTACAATGGGTTTGTATGTGGAGAGAAGCCCTACCACTGCTCCCTGTTGAAAGTGGAATATCCCTTTAAGAATGAGTACATACTGTATTGGGCTCCATTTGATTATAGACCTACATGTAGCCTACAGTAATATCTGGGTTAGAACTCTGCATTCAGTCTTCATCTAATAACTAAATAAAGCTTCAGATCTTTGTCATATTTCCGTAAAAAGAATTACATTATGTGTTGAAGCCATTTGAATATTTGCTTTATGATTTGCTATGAATTATGCCTGACAATGATATGAAATGTTGCATTTTTATTTTGGGGCTTGTATTGCTTAATTATTGCTGCTATTAATTATGATGATGATGATGATGATCAGATTACGGTGATGTGATTCCCTATAGAGGCTGATGTTTACTAATATGGGTGTTCTCCCATTGTGATCAGGGACAGGTGACCGGCTGTTCACAGAGCGGCAGGGCAAACACATTTTCAACCACACACAGAATAAACCTTATACAAATTGATTCATTTTATTTAAAACGATAGTCTGGCTTTTCATATTACTCTCTGTCAATAAATTCCGAAGAAGCTTTTACATAATATGCATAATATGAATATCATGAGAGCGTGTTAAAGGACCAGGTCACCTCTGGGACAACCAGATCTTATTTTATTGTTGTGTGGGACATGATCAACACAATCCTGAGTTATTTTTTGTGTGTTTTTAGATATTTTAGTATTTCAGCCGATTTCAGCATTTCACCTAGTAAGCTTTTCGGCTTATTTATTTATTTTTTCTTAAACCTATCCCGCCAAGCAGAGTGTGGCAAAGAGCCATCTCCTGTCCACTGCACTCTCCTGGTTAACATCTTATCTCTCGTCACCAGTTTGTCTCCATAAACAACTGCCACTCCTCCACTGCCCCAGTCACCCACGGTGTCCCCCAGGGCTCTGTACTTGGTCCCCTCCTCTTCATCATTTACATACTACCACTTGGTCAGATCCTCCGTCACCACAACCTCCAATTTCACTGTTATGCAGATGATACTCAACTTTACCTCTCCACCAAAACTGTCAACGCTGCCACCCTCTCCACCCTCACCACCTGCCTTACATAACTTAAAGTATGGATGCAAAAAAACGTTCTCAAACTCAATGGCAACAAATCAGAAATCCTAATCATCGGCCCAGATTCCCTCACCCGCCCCACCCAGAATTTCACCCTCAGTATTGACGGCTCCACTGTAACAACCTCCACTCACATCCGTAACCTTGGTGTCACATTTGATTCCACCCTCTCATTCCGCCCCCACATAAACCAGATCACTAAAACTGCCTTCTTTCACTTCAGGAACATTGCCCGCCTCCGGCCTTCACTCACATTCACAGCTGCCGAAATACTCATCCACGCATTTGTCACATCCCGGATAGTAGTACTACTGCAATAGCATCCTCAACGGCACCACCGCCAAAATCATCAGCAAACTACAATACGTCCAAAACTCCGCCGCACGCCTTCTCACCAGTACCTGCTCCAGAGACCATATCACTCCTGTCCTCCACGACCTACACTGGCTCCCGGTCAAACAAAGAATCCACTTCAAAATCCTATTGACCACCTACAAGGCACTCAATAACCTGGCTCCCTCCTACCTATCTGACCTCATCGATCCCTACATCCGAACCCGATCCCTCAGGTCCAGTGAAGCCAACCTCCTGGAGGTCCACACGGCCAAATACCGCACCTGGGGGGATAGGGCCTTCTCTGTCTCTGCCCCCACCCTCTGGAACGCTCTCCCCAACCACCTCAGAAGCGCTCCCTCCCTCCCCTCCTTCAAAGTTCAAAGCCTCAGTCAAAACCCACCTCTTCAGGATAGCCTATCCCAGCTGAGGTCTGGAAATTATGCCTCCTGAGTCCCTGATTGACTTTTATATATTTGTAATTGTTGAATTTACTGTTTTTATTCTAATAAAGCTTTGGGTACCTAGAAAAGCGCTATATAAATCCTAGCTATTATTATTATTATTATTATTATTACCCAAATAAAAAATAGTTTGAGTTGTATAGCTGCGTTGAAATGCTTAATTTATATTCTAAATGTACACTAGGGTGGATCTTAAATCGCCTTTTTTAGATTTTCTTGAGTCTCACCCCCCAATTATGTTCCTATGTACAAAAAACTGCGTTGGTTAAAATTTGGTTGAATTTCAAGCATATTTAGAGGTAGCTCAATCAAGTCAAAGATTGTACATTTTATTGGTCAAAATCGAATTGCACTGCAGGCACATTTAAGTTATACATTACACATTAGTCTTATACTAAGCACAGAAATTATATTTTTTAAGCTTTCAAATCTAAACACAAATCTGATTACATGTTTGTCATATGTCAAACCAGAATTAATGTATTGTAGGAAATAGCAAAGCAAAGAATGACACATTGATATTTTTCATTTAACGTGCAGAATGACATGTCTTTATTGCACACCTTTCAATCATACTCACAACACACAACAAGCACACAGCCCCACTTCCTTGTTTACCCCCAAAACCCCCGAAAGTCACTGCAGTATAGTAATTCAGTAGTTACTGATCAATTAAAGTTTGTTTACGGCTATCGGGATACTTGTGCCGATGGTTCTGCACAATTTGCAGCAAGTACTGGAGTTGGGACTCATCTTTAGTAATGAGACCACAATATTCTTGTATTAGGGTAACCCCACGCTCTGCATGATCATTGACAAAATTCATCGTCTTCACTACAGCCAGAGCTTCTTGGTAGTCCTCCCTGGGCTCCCACTCATCGGGATCAACGTCAAGGATGTCATCTGGGAGATCCATCATTTTGAAAAGCACCTTGGATTTGGGAGACAAAATCTTCAATGTTCTTCCTTGCAATTGTTCCAAGGTCAACAGTAATTCTCTTCATATGCCCCTGTTCATCATCTTCATTTCCATCTTTCATGGCTCTCACCATCAGCCTCTTCGTTTGCACGCTCACTTGACTGTCAAACAATGCAAGTCTGACGATCTATGGAGCCAAATACCATAGGGGCATATGAAGAGAATTACTGTTGACCTTGGAACAATTGCAAGGAAGAACATTGAAGATTTTGTGTCTCCCAAATCCAAGGTGCTTTTCAAAATGATGGATCTCCCAGATGACATCCTTGACGTTGATCCCGATGAGTGGGATCCCAGGGAGGACTACCAAGAAGCTCTGGCTGTAGTGAAGACGATGAATGTTGTCAATGATCATGCAGAGCGTGGGGTTGCCCTAAAACAAGAATATTGTGGTCTCATTACTAAGAGTCCCAACTCCAGTACTTGCTGCAAATTAGTCTGGGATCACTTCACTTTTCGAGGTTTGATCCAGTCGGGAGAGGAAACCACTTTACGTCATGTTGTAGTACTCAAAGGACTACAATTTGCCAGAACTATCAAACCGGATTAAATTTTAACCCAAAATAATTCCCCTGCGCTCAAGGACATACTTTTAGGACCTACCTAATAAACACCTTGATGCGGCGTAGTTTTGCTTTTGAAAAATGTGTTTGGGATATGCATCTTTTATTCCAACTTGTAGCGACTGGCAAGACTACACTAGGCTACTCGAGCATTTTAATAGGGATTGGGGAAACAAACGGAGGGAACCAAAACAAAGTGCCGCCGCTTCTTCGGCTAATGGTTTCCGCCTAGACCGGATCAAACCGCCCGTTGTTAACGATCACCAGGCTTTCCCTCAGAAAGCCTGGTGGGCGAGGTTACTGCAAATTGTGCAGAACCATCGGCACAAGTATCCCGAAAGCCATAAACAAACTTTAATTGATCAGTAACTACTGAATTACTATACTGCAGTGACTTTCGGGGGTTTTGGGGGTAATAAAGGAAGTGGGGCTGTGTGCTTGTTGTGTGTTGTGAGTATGATTGAAAGGTGTGCAATAAAGACATGTCATTCTGCACGTTAAATGAAAAATATCAATTTGTCATTCTTTGCTTTGCTATTTCCTACAATACATTAATTCTGGTTTGACATATGACAAACATGTAATCAGATTTGTGTTTAGATTTGAAAGCTTAAAAAATATAATTTCTGTGCTTAGTATAAGACTAATGTGTAATGTATAACTTAAATGTGCCTGCAGTGCAATTCGATTTTGACCAATAAAATGTACAATCTTTGACTTGATTGAGCTACCTCTAAATATGCTTGAAATTCAACCAAATTTTAACCAAAGCAGTTTTTTGTACATAGGAACATAATTGGGGGGTGAGACTCAAGAAAATCTAAAAAAGGCGATTTAAGATCCACCCTAATGTACACATGTGCAACTTAATAGATTTTCAATGGCTTCAGTATTCTGAAGTAACCTCGCCTCACCAGGCTTTAATTCTGAAAAGATCGGCCACCGGAAGTCTTATTGCTGGTAGCTTAGAGCTGATCACTTCACATAGGCAACTGAACGCTGTTGCTGCTATAACCTAAGCTCAAGCCTGTTGTTGTTGTTACACATGTGCAACTTAATAGATTTTCAATGGCTTCAGTATTCTGAAGTAACCTCGCCTCACCAGGCTTTAATTCTGAAGAGATCGGCCACCGGAAGTCTTATTCCTGGTAGCTTAGAGCTGATCACTTCACATAGGCAACTGAACGCTGCTGCTGCTAAGCTCAAGCCTGTTGTTGTTGTTAAGTTGTGAAGAACCGGTGAAAACTATAACGTAGTGTCAGAATTGTCCGGATCTTCACTCGACGCACGCTGATCTGATCTCACAGAGAGTTGTTATAAAACACACCGGATTTGCGGGGCGGCGAGTGAGAGACGTTTTTGTTGCTAACGCTAGCATTGTTAGCATCTATTCTAGACAAAGACGTGTTTCCCAAAAGCGTCTCGCCGAGCTCTCTGAAAGTGAGGGAGAAGGATTGAACCCTTTTAATGTGCAGAACGTCAGGAGAAGCTGCAAGGCAAGGAGCCAGTTGCAACAATCTCCTAAGCTAGCCTAGTAGCTACGCAAGAGCTCCAGCCTCCAGCTCTCACAGAGAAGGGGGAATTCTACAAGGACAGTCAGAAAGACGGAAAAGAAAATCAGAGGTAAGCCCCGTTTCGACTGCAGCTTTAGCACCACACCACACTTCACCGCACCACATACAAATATTTACATTTTCCATTACACAAAAGTACATCCATCGGTAAGAAACAAATTGACCGTTTTAACTGTGATTATAATACAATATACATTTGTATCACAACTCTCCTAAAGTATAATACACTATACTGGATTATAACTGTTATTATAATACACTATAAAGTATTAATGTATTACTATGATAGTTATAATACACTATCATAGATTATAATAGTGGTTATTATAACACAATAAAAGTCAGTGAGTGATCAGTCATTATGAAGTGTTTGGCCCTGTTTTCGCCTTGCTCAGGCCTACTCTGGATTGGATACCTTTTAGTACCATGTCTAGTACCACTTTCACACTACTCTACCCATGTCCTTGTAGTGGAAAACCTGGCACAATTGGCCAGTGTGGAGTGGTGTTGGACCATGTCAGTGGAAAAGGGGCTTCCCCATTACTAAACCTATCTCTAACCGGTTATGACTCACCCCATCACTAAGCCAGTCAGCACTGTGCTTGCCTGGTTCCAGACCATAGACCCGCCCACTCTCAGAGTGGACTCTGTCTCTGGGTCTGGAGCTTAGCACTGGAATCGGTTTTTATTTTCGGCTGGCCAATGAGCGCGGGGGGTGGGGGTGGGTTTAACGAATATCCAATCAGCGCAGCAGTTGAAACGATTTCAAACGAAGTTCACACACGACAGGCACACACACGCACACGCTGAGTTCACAAGCTGTTAATGTTGATTACATGTTAATGGTCGCAGTTCTGTGTGGAAGCAGTCACTGGCACAGACAGAGACACACACACAAACACACACACCGCGGCGTGCGTCGCGATCACCGTGTGTCGCGATCACCGTGTGTCGCGAGGACGCGAGCACCATGCGTTGCGATCACTCACGCACGCACGCGCGCGCGCACACGCTTGTGCACGCTCGCAAAAAAAGTCCCTCCCCCGTAAATCGTTTAGAACAGGGCAAGCTTCAGACTAAAGGCCTCTCCACACCAAAAAGTCTGCAAAGGACTGCAAAGAACTGCAAAGAACTTGCAAAGGACTGCAAAGAACTGCACAGAACTTCGTCTGCCGACTGTATGCCGACTGTACTTAATGTATGCAATTGTGCGCATGCGCGGAGAGATTGCATGAAATACCATTCCAAACCAGGAGGTGGCAGTAGTCTGAAAGGCTATTTTCACTCCATAGTTGATCGTCCCTGCATGCCGTCGCTGTCGGAAAATGCTGTTATTAAGCCTATTATTAATATTATTATTTGGATAAAGTAGAACAACCTTTAAAACCAATCATAATCCTTTAAAATTGTATCATGATCTGACACTTTCACAACAGCTTGTTGCTGCTTCAGCGTTCTGCCTCCGCTGCTGTGTGCAGTTGTATTATTTTGTCATACGATACGATGGTGTGACGTCGCGCATTGAAAATATCAGAGCTACAAGCTCACAACATGTCGGAACTTGAAGCGTTGTGAGCTTGTATGTCTGCTATGCTCGACACGCACCGTCATACGCTGAAGCACACATCCAGCTTTTCACAGCTGAAAGAGGAGGTAATCTAACCACTAGTAGGCACGGAGGCACTCTGTACGTAGTCTCTCAAGAACAGCCTCAGAGAACGCTACGCTACTGAGTCTGTCACACACCAAACTCACGGAAGGGATTTTGGGCGGTACCCAAGTCTGGTGACAGGCAGCGCTTTTGACCAATCAAACATAGTGGGCGGTATCTAATGTGTGCGTTGACTATGCATTCCCCCTCACGGGTGGAAACAAACCATCTTTCAACTGTACATATTCTTTGTGCAGCTAAATAAATCCCTCTGTAGTCTATATAGACAAGCGAATTGCTCCATTTAAATATTCATTGACCCACCCGGTTTTCCACACAATGTATGGGTTTCACATTGCCACTATTTGCACAATCAAAGAATGCTTTTGGAAATCGTTGTGCATAACAATAGAATTAAATGGAAGGAAGAATGGCCTACATTACAATAACGAACTACATTTGTTAGTCTACACAGTAAAGTGCAGCAATATGCCTATATGAATTTAGATTTTAGTGTATTATTATTAGTATAGAGTAAATGTAAACGTTGCAACTTCTAGTCTAAAAGACTCATGTATTAAATTATTATATTATAAAACATACATTAATCAACTAGCCCTATTTTATTCCTAGACAGGCTATTTAAAAATAGCTGATCTACAAGCTCACAACAACGTCGCATTGTGGTTACATTCTGCACAATGGGTACTTTGAGTACTACTTTCTGCTTTTGCAATACTTTTATACTTTTACTCAAGGGCTACATTTTGAATACAAGACTTGTGCATGATACTTAAGTAAAGAATGCGAGTACTTTTCCCACTACATTGCCTAAGCACGCCAGTATTAGTAAAAGCACACATCACAGATAGATTTATAGAGTAATATAAGGCAACTGTAAATGTTTAAAAAGACGACCTGAAAAGTGAAAACCTGACGGCCGTATGCTAACACGCTAGCTTACTGCAGTTAGCCAGCCGGGAGAAAGCCTGGTAGGCGAGGTTAAAGCAGTTATACATTATCATAACATCCCATATTGATTTAAAACATCAATCCACTGTATTGCAACACACCATGACATCCGAGGCTATATAAACGTTTGCTTATTGTGGGTAAATTCGTTGTGTCTTGGTCACTGGTCTGCAGCAGATCCATCATTCATATAAATAAGTGAACCATTTCAATCTAAATGGGTTTCATATTGAAAGTGGCATTCTTTGATTTCACAAGCCATTGTTGACAGTTTGACACATTCCAACACAGCTTATTTAAATGCAGATTGCTTGTATGCTAATAGAGTCACAACTTCTCATTAGCTTTTCAGTCCATCATCATTCATGTAAGCTTTATAATTAGCTTCATACTAACATTAACATTAAATATTAACAGTACCATAGGCATACACATTAAGCAACATTATCTGTGCATAGAACGATACATTTGTTAATCAAACCAAATGTTTATTATACAGATAATCATACACATTGTAAACGTAGTATACAGTAGGCCTACATAAATGCAACATAACTTTAGGGTTTATTCTATAAACAATACGGCTAACCATCATCAAATAAAAGGGAAAAAATAGTCTGTTATTGAGAGATTTTTCTATAAATAAAAACGAACTGTTGCATAGCATAACATCATCTTTTGTGAGACAGGACAAGATATTGAAATAGCGTACAATCTACACTTATTTAAACACCTTGGTTACATTCTGCACAATGGGTACTTTGAGTACTACTTTCTGCTTTTGGTACATTTTGATACCAATGCTTTTATACTTTTTTACTCAAGGGCTACATTTTGAATACAAGACTTGTGCCCGTATTGCATGATACTTAAGTAAAGAATGCGAGTACTTTTCCCACTACATTGCCTAAGCACGCCAGTATTAGTAAAAGCACACATCACAGATAGATTTATAGAGTAATATAAGGCAACTGTAAATGTTTAAAAAGACGAGCTGAAAACATGACGGCCGTATGCTAACACGCTAGCTTACTGCAGTTAGCCAGCCGGGAGAAAGCCTGGTAGGCGAGGTTAAAGCAGTTATACATTATCATAACATCCCATATTGATTTAAAACATCAACCCACTGTATTGCAACACACCATGACATCCGAGGCTATATAAACGTTTGCTTATTGTGGGTAAATTCGTTGTGTCTTGGTCACTGGTCTGCAGCAGATCATCAGCAGATCATCCAGCTTCATTCAGCGCAGCATATGGGGTAAAAACGATGGGGTCCTTGTTCCTTCTCTCTGGGAAAGCAGGATAACAGGATCCAGGCGGCCAAACATGCCAAACATCTCGCCGTCGTCGCCGATCTATCAAGTACTTAAAACAAATGGGCTGAAGAGGTTTTAATTGTTCAATATTGTG
This sequence comes from Nannobrachium achirus, assembly GCF_963921795.1. NCBI lineage: Eukaryota > Metazoa > Chordata > Actinopteri > Myctophiformes > Myctophidae > Nannobrachium > Nannobrachium achirus. The sequence goes on along the minus strand of NC_137826.1, from coordinate 48,220,925 downwards.
TAACTGAGAAACACTTGTAAGCACGCTAGAAAACAGTTCCTCGTCCACAGTAGCATCTATGTTGCGTCGTCGTTGTTGTGGTTGTCTGTTGTGTAACTTGTGTTCTGTGTGTAGAGTAGCAGTTCCGCTATAGTAGTTTCGGGAGGGAACCAAACCAAGGGGCGGACCAGGCTTCAAAGCGGAACTAGTTTTAAAATTCGTTCTCAACCGGGGAATTCCATGTATCCCCGCCCCTTTCTATGTTGGTCCCAGAGTCAAAGGAAGAGAGGCCGACCGATAGGTGTCGCCCTTTCTTCTTTGACGATGGGTTCCCAGATTGCTCTGTACGTGACTGTTCTCCGTGCAGAGGAGAAGAAAAAAAAACAACAACACGGGCAGCTGCTGCACTATTACTAGCCCACTATATTCAGTTGTGTGTAGTGTGTTGTCTCGGTGTCCTCTGTGACTGTGTGGAAACAGTATGTATGCCAAACAGATAGCTATCAGCGGATTGTGTGTTGTCTTTTATCCGCTCTCGTTGGCTCATTTCACTGCCGACGGGCAAGGGACCGACTCAACAAAACCGGGCAAGTCCAGTTTTCCAGTTTTCGGTCGATAACGTTCCCGACCCGCTGCCGAAAACCTGACGATGAGCTCCCGTTCGGCAACCGACGCTATCCGCCGCCGAATCGTCGACGAATCTGTGCGGTTAAAAGTGGCCTTAAAGCGTGAGCTGAGTCTGAAATCAGGCTAGCACTGTGCTGGTGTTTTTTGTTTTGTTCTTTTTTCTTCTTCACTTTTAGACATTAAAATAATATCTGCTGTTTTATTAAGACTATTTAAGTGTGGATAAGGACAGGCGATCCAGACTTAAATTATACAATACAATTTGTTATATTTTCTAACAGAATATGTATTACTGTGCAAGAAACTCTCCCCCTTATTAAACCTATCCCTAACCCTAACTGGTAATAACTCTCCCCATCACTAACCTCACTAGCCCAGTCAGCCCTGTGCTGGTGTTTTTAGTTTTGTTCCTTTTTTTTTCTTCTCATTTTTACACATTACAATAACATCCGCTGTTTTATCAAGACTATTTAAGTGTGGGTAAGGACAGGCGATCCAGATTTAAATTATACAATATCATTTGTTATATTTTCCCACAGAATATGAATTACTGTGCAAGAAAAAAAAAGAACGAAAGAAAAGCTCGTGGAACAGTAACTTAACTAGGTGACAAGTGATTAACCAACCAACAAAACAAGTTACTCCTTCTTCTGTTTTTCTACTCTTAATGAATCTTAAACTCTTCTGGGATTTTATTTGTTTCTTTCCAGACTTGGTGGGGTGCAGACAGGTCCAGATGAACTCTCCAGACTCAGCCAGAGCTGTTTCAATGAAACAGGAGGAACTTGAAGACCAGACAGACCTCAGTAAGTTTCACTCGCTCTCTTCCCTCCGTTGACTCTATTGTCCCCACACTCAACAAATGTGAGGGACAAATTACTGTATCATTTTGATAGCCCCAAGATGGTTATCTGTGAGAAGCTCTGTCACTAGCAGCTCATTGTTGCATGAACCAGCCGGCCCAGGGCTAAAAGGATTGACAGACAAGTCTAGCCAATCCAGAGGTGCCCTGAATGGTTAATCAATGTGTATCGACCAATAACAGAGCTTCTCACAGATAAAGAAAATATAGTTTTGGAGGCAGACTGCTGCCCCTGGAAGTGTCACAGTGACTAGATTTCTTAAGGAAGCCTAAAAATAAGCAATTGCCTTTTTCCTGCTTATGTCAACAAAAAACTACGTATAGCAGCTTTAATAGTCTACCATGCACTGGTATTTATTGAGCATCGGACCATCGGAAACAACTTGCCATTGGTGTCTTTTATCTGGTTTTATTTATGGTTGCCATTTATGCACACTAACAACAACCAAATACTGCACTTAACGATACTGACCAGGTCATTAACCTAAAACACAAAATAAAAACAACTATTACTCAACAGTATTAATATAAGAAAAGCAAATAGATTAAATGGGTTTGTTTTGTTGCATATTGTACGCTCAAAGCTCTCCTCGTCATCCTACTGGCCAAAAAGCCTGTACTCCTTTAGTAACTGGTCAGTCCTAGTAGGTTGTTGCACATTGAACATGGAAGTGTTGACAATCAATCATGTTATTTTTTTTTTTGCTCCTAGACACCCTGCACATGTTTGCGTGTAAGGAGGAGGATTCTCCTGAACAAGAGAGGAGCTGCAGTCTGCTCCAGGAGGAACCAGATCCTCCACACATTAAAGAGGAACAGGAGGAACCAGAGCCTCCATACATTAAAGAGGAACATGAGGAGATACTTCAAAGACCAGAGGAGCCAGTGAAAAGTGAAGATGATGATGAAGACATCTCTTCCCACTGCTGTGAAGTTGAAGTTAAGCTTGAATCTGACGCTGAAGACACTGAAGACCGTGATGATTGGGAGGAGACCGGTGGAGGTCAGTCAGTGTTCACACAGGGACAGGGAAAACGGGGAGTTGGGCGACTCTAAAACGCTAAAAAAGCGACTGAATTTAGAGAAGAAAAAAACGAATTCAACTGGAAATATTTAGTACTACCTGTTAGCTTGTTGTAGGAATATGGCTTTTTGTTTAGAACGGGCCACTCCTGCAAACTTATAAAGCCAATCTTAGCCAATCAGGATAGAATGTGACAAATCAGACAGGTCTGATTACATGACTAGAGATAATGTGTACTGATTAGGGCTGTCAATCAATTAAACATATTTAATCTGATTAATCACATTATTGTCCATAGTTAATCATCATTAATCACAAATGAATCGCATCTTTTTTATCCCTTCTAAATCTACCTTAAACTGATTATCTCAACGTATAAACACTCTTATCAGCATGGTAGTAGGCTTGCTTGAAAAATACTGTTCAGAACTTTAAATCATGAACTCAAGCCAAACAATAAGAGATGATCATATTGATCTTCTAACATTGCATAGTAATGATTCCTAATACACACACACACACACACACACACACACACACACACACACACTAGGGATGTTAAAAGGTGTCCAAAATGAAAAACGATTACCATAATTGTATTATTAACGATTAATCGATTAGTCGTTTAATAATTCTAGGCTTAAAATAATAATAACGAGGGACTTTGTGAAATATTTCACCTCGCATTTAACTACTGGACGTAAAGGGGACTTGGAGGGAGGGTGTGTGAGTGTGTGTGAGTCTTTTTTGCGAGAGAATTTTATTGTTCACAGAGGGTTTTCATTTGCAGCATCAACATCAGCGCAGAGCTTCCTCATTCCCAAGACTACGGAGTCATTATGTCATATAGCGTGTTAATTGCGCCTAAAAAAGAAAATAGTTTAACAAAGAATGTTGAGTTAACTTTGACAGCCCGATTACTGATATTTGTGATGTTTGGACAAACTATGTTGGAGTAATAATGTGTTTTTTTGCAAATCTGCCTCCTGGCAGCGCTATAGCAAGACAATTTGAAAAACTCGCCCTCTCTCACCTCACATATTTTTTTCTGTGTGTCTGTTTTCTTTGACTCTGTCTTTCTCTCTCAGGAGTGAGGTCCCAGTCTGCCCACACTCAGTTCTTCTCCTGTCCAGAGTGTCCAAACCGTCTATACGGCTTCACATCTGACGTCTTCCTCCATAGACACATCAGGTACAGACACACTAGCCTCTTCCACCAAATGCGGAGGAATGGACAGATCACCCCAGCAGCCTCTCAGCAAATCACTTTCCAGTGTAAACATTGTGACAAGAGTTTCCGTCAGTCATCCGACCTGAAGAAACACCAGCACATCCACACTGGAGAAAAACCTTTCCACTGTCATAACTGTGACAAGAGTTTCAGTGAGTCAGGTTCCCTGAAGGCACACTGGCGTATCCACACTGGAGAAAAACCTTTCCACTGTGAACATTGTGACAAGAGTTTCAATAGCGCAGATCACCTCAAGACACACCAGCGTATCCACACTGGAGAAAAACCTTTCCAGTGTAAACATTGTGACAAGAGTTTCAGCACTCCAACAAACCTGAAGACACACGAGCGTATCCACACTGGAGAAAAACCTTTCCAGTGTAAACATTGTGACAAGAGTTTCAGTGATTCCAGTTCCCTGAAAAGACACCAGCGTGTCCACACTGCAGAAAAACCTTTCCACTGTAAACATTGTGACAAGAGTTTCAATACTTCATCTTACCTGAAGACACACCAGCGTGTCCACACTGGAGAAAAACCTTTCCACTGTGAACATTGTGACAAGAGTTTCAATAGCGCAGATCACCTCAAGACACACCAGCGTATCCACACTGGAGAAAAACCTTTCCAGTGTAAACATTGTGACAAGAGTTTCAGCACTCCAACAAACCTGAAGACACACCAGCGTATCCACACTGGAGAAAAACCTTTCCAGTGTAAACATTGTGACAAGAGTTTCAGTGATTCCAGTTCCCTGAAAAGACACCAGCGTGTCCACACTGGAGAAAAACCTTTCCACTGTAAACATTGTGACAAGAGTTTCAATACTTCATCTTACCTGAAGACACACCAGCGTGTCCACACTGGAGAAAAACCTTTCCACTGTAAACATTGTGACAAGAGTTTCAAACAGTCATCTGACTTGAAGACACACCAGCGTATCCACACTGGAGAAAAACCTTTCCAGTGTAATCATTGTGAAAAGAGTTACAGTCAGTCAGGTAGTCTGAAGACACACCTGCGTATCCACACTGGAGAAAAAACCTTTCCAGTGTAAACATTGTGACAAGAGTTTCAGTGAATCTAGTTCCCTGAAGAGACACCAGCTGCGTATCCACACTAGAGAAAAACCTTTCCACAAAGGGTTAGAGATTAGATGTTTGCCTGGGACCCAAACCGGTGAAAACAGCAGAGCTACAAGCAGTGAAGAAGCACCTGAAGACACACAAGCATATCCACACTGGAGAAAAACCTTTCCACTGTAAACATTGTAAGAGTTTCAGTCGGCCAGATGAACTGAAGAGACCGCCTTGTGTAGATTGCCTATTTTCACTACTTCTTGATTATGTTTTTTTTGTTATACATATTCATGGATTCTTTTCTTTTACCCCCTTTTTTATATGCGTTTTGTCTTTAGATTCATAAAATGTGATTACAAATCTTTTGACATGGTAGGAAATGACAGGAAAATAAAATGGGATTTTTACTTGAGTCGTGACCCACACTGCCTTAGAACAGTGGTTCTCAAACTGTGGTACATGTACCACTGGTGGTACATGGGCACCCCTTTGGTGGTACTCAGAGGAGTTTCCCAAAAATAAGAAAAAATATATAAGTGGAGTGAAATATTTATATTATACTACAGGTAGTACCTCTGACCAAGCAATTGATTGAAATAGGCTCTCCAGCTGTGCTGAAATTAGCATGACATCACACCTAGCCGTTAATAGAGGTTCAAGGTTCAAGGTTCAATTTTATTTGTCTCCCAGGGGAGAAATTTGTCTTGGAGACAGAGCCACAGCTGCATACATATTAGCCCCATATAGAACCTCACCCGTCGCTGCGAAATGTTGTGCTCCGAGATGAGGTCCTAGAAACATGGCCGCTGGAATCGGGCGACAGCCTCCAAATCACAGTTGGGAAACACACAAAACGAAATTTTGTCTAAAAAGTAACGGCAGTTCCGAGCTCCCAGACTGTAAAAACCTCACATCGGTACATAAAACATGAACTGCGGCATGAAACAACCCCTTAAAATCGCTAGTTTTGTCAGCCGGTAATGTTTACAAGCCTGGAAGTTGCAGCCGGAATGGCAGCATTAGCGGCCTCTCTGGTCAAACGTAGCCCCAACCGTCGCTGCATTCGAACAGACATTCGACCAGAGGGGCCGCTAATGCTACCATTCCAGCTGCAACTTCCAGGCTTGTAAACATTACCGGCTGACAAAACTAGCGATTTTAAGGGGTTGTTTCATGCCGCAGTTCATGTTTTATGTACCGATGTGAGGTTTTTACAGTCTGGGAGCTCGGAACTGCCGTTACTTTTTAGACAAAATTTAGTTTTGTGTGTTTCCCAACTGTGATTTGGAGGCTGTCGCCCGATTCCAGCGGCCATGTTTCTAGGACCTCATCTCGGAGCACAACAGGACGCAGCGACGGGTGAGGTTCTATATGGGGCTACATACATATAAACACTTAACAACAACAACAAAGCAAAACAAAAAAGAGAAACTCAAAAACAAAACAGACAAAAAGATTACACATACAACCCATAGAGCCTCTCCTCAGTTAGTTATGTGATAGTATTTTGATTGATAGAGGAACAAACGAGTGCTTATATCTATTATAGTGGCATGTTGGGGTCCTAAATCTCCTGCCCGATGGCATTAGATCGTACTCTGGGTTCAAAACATGCAAGGGGTCGGACAAAATGTTCCGAGCTTGTCCTACTACTACTTGCTCAAAGATGGCTTGAGGGGTGATCGGGGGGGTGGCCATACCCATGATCTTCCCTGCCATATTTGCCAGCCTAGCTATTTGAGACTTGTATACAACAGTCAGGTTACCAAACCAGCTAGACATACCATATCTCAGGATGGATTCAATACTAGCCCTATAGAAGGTCAACATAATATTTACACTGACTCCAAAAAGCCTCAGTCTTCGAAGAAAGTGTAGATGCTGATGTATCTTAGCGCATAAGGTTGTAACATGCATGTGCCAGCTCAGATCCTGATCAATCTGCACTCCTAGGTACTTATAGGAGGCGACCTGCTTGATGTTATGGTCATGAACACTAATCATGCTGTGGTCTCCTATGGACCTGGGGTCTACTATGACCTCCTCTGTTTTATTTACATTTATTTTCAGATGATGTTGATCACACCACTCTATGAATCTGTCTACTCCAGATGTATGGCTGAGGATGTTAGAATCACTATTGAGCAGACTGAGTATCACGGTGTCATCTGAAAATTTAATAACAAATTGATCAGGCTGAGAACTGACACAATCATCTGTGTACAAAGTAAAAAGAAAGGAGGAACTAACTGTTCCTTGGGGCACCCCTGTACTCCCATATGTCACCGGCTTCGACTGCTCTCTTCGCATTCAATCCGACTTTTTCACCATTTCTCAGACGTTTGAATGCAGAGAGTATCCACTGGGTATCCACGGAGGAGTATCCACGGTATCCTGTTCTCCATGCACTTTGAAGTACGCATGCGCCGATATCTCTCGCCTTGAATATTATTCCCCTCAGGGGAATCGAACCCAAGCCGTGGGTTTGTTGCATCCGTGCTCTACTGACTGAGCTAATGAACGGATGATGTGACTCCTTTTTTGTGCATTTATCTTTGACGTGGATAGTGGGGTAGACGTTGATAGTGAGGGACTGAATATTTACTATTCTGTCCATAACGGCACATAACTCGGTAACGCGGCTGAGTGGGATTGGGCGCCGTTCCCACATCATCGGCGCCCAATACCGCGCCGCTCCGTCGGGGTCTGTGGCGTGGGGCGTTACACCGGGGAACAGAGCATACTTGGCATCTGGTTCGAGGCTGGGATTCACCTCAGGTTTTATTTTTGCGCTCCTCTGAGGTTGACCACTAGATGTCGACATTTTACTACTAATATCTCTGCATTGGTGAGATATTGGATACTGGATATCCAAGTATCCTGGATACTTTCTGCATTGAAGAGTCTGAAAGCACGTGAATATATTTCGCATTAAGTGCGTTGATATCATTCGAACCAGGTGCATATGTCTCCTCGGAGAGCAGAGGATTTGAGAACGGATTAATCACATTAGAAATATCATCAGTTTGCATGGGAAGTTCACAGATAGATAAATCTGTTTGATGACCTGGTCATCAAATTATTGGCTTAGAAATGCAACAAAAACTAAAAAAATCTTCATGAATTCAAGGAATAAATTGGCCACCTGTGCTAACTGTGCATATATGGGGTGGGTCTACGCACCTGTATTTTAACATACCGGTATATGGTGGTACTTGGAGAGACACATATTTTCTGAGATGGTACTTGGCGTAAAAAGTTTGAGAACCACTGCCTTAGAACATACTTTCCAAAACAGACAAACACATGAAACAGGTAAATGTTCTTAGCAAGTCGTTTTAATTTTCTGGCATCAATAAATAGGGCATAACCGTGAGAGGGCAAACGCTATAACGACCTCATTACCGGGTGTATCAAACTTTTCTCAGTTGATTTCTTATGTATTTTTTTACGTAGAATCCATTTCTGCTTGGGACATTTTTGTATCGCACACAGTTAATGAGATAATGTGCATATTTGACTAAATATGCTAATCATCTCATTAATTATGCACAATACAACAATATACTTTGCAGAAATGGATTCGACAGGAAAAATTACATAAGGATCAATTGAGAAAAGTTTGGTAAACCCTTTTATACATTTTATTATAGGGGTTTTCCTTTTCTTTCTGCCCATGTGTCAAATTACTTGACACATGGGTGGAAATGACAGGACAAACCCTATTAAAAAATGATAAAAGGGTTTACCATACTTTCATCTGTTGATTCTTATGTATTTTTTCCTGTACAATCCATTAATAAATTAAAGAAATTATAAATGAAAGAAAAACGGCCTTCGTAAACAAAGATTTTGGTGCTATGAAATTGGCAGATAAAAAGATAAAAATCAAAATGAGGCAGGCAAAATTGGCACATAGACAGCGGTTGGAGGACGCATTTAATGCCAATAATCACAAAAGGGTGTGGGATACGATGAAATCCATGACAGGAATGTCATCCCCCACGAAACCTATTGTGACAGAGAATGAACTTGGCTTTGCCAACGACCTAAATACATTCTTCGCTAGATACGAATCATTGGACAACTCCTCTAAATGCACTGATATACTGAAGGCTGTAACACCTGCCCCCTCAGACCGAATTACTATCACGGAAGAGGATGTAAGGAAAGTGTTTCAGTGTACTAACACAAGGAAAGCTAATGGGCCGGACGAGTGCAGTGCTTTTCTTCTAAAACATTTTGCATCTGAGTTGGCTCCAGTGTGGCAACCAATATTTCAAACCTCTGTAGACACACACACAATTCCTCTGCCTTGGAAAACATCATACATAAAACCACTGCCCTAAATCCAATGTCCAAAAGAACATAAGGATTATAGACCCATAGCTCTCACTTCAGTGATTATGAAATCACTTGAAAGAATACTCTTGCACCATCTTGTTAGTATGACCAAAGACAAATTCGACCCCTGCCAGTTTGCATACAAGAAAGGTTGCGGTACAGAGGATGCGGTTGTCACACTTGTCCACTTAATTACAAAACATCTAGATCAGTCTAATAAGAATCATGCAAGGTTCTTATTAGACTTTTCATCAGCTTTCAACACAATACAGTCTGATATACTAGTGTCAAAGATGGGGCAGTTGGAACTGAATCCATACTTAATACACTGGTATGCTGCCTTTCTCACCAACAGGGTACAGAGGGTGAAAGTGAACGGAACCCTCTCCTCAGCAGTAACTACTAATGTTGGGGCCCCCCAAGGTTGCGTAAGCTCAGGTATACTTTTCACCCTTTATACTGACAGCTGTCGTACTGAGGAATGTCTGTCTGAATGTCGTACTGACGAACCAGACCAACACATTCTAAAGTACTCTGATGATACAGTTTTAATTTCACTCTTAGATAATTCCAGTGATCCTGGACTGCACCAACTCAGAGTGAATAAGGTGGTTGAATGGAGTGATAACAACGCTCTCATCATTAACACTAAAAAGACAGAAGAGATTGTTTTTGGTGCACCACCAGATACATACAGATCTCCCATTACTATTCATGGTGAACAGATCAACCAGGTATGTTCGTATGTATACCTCGGAGTAGTAATAGACCATCTTTTGTCATGGAAAGATCAGATTGAATCTGTGTGTAAGAAAACAAAGCAAAGAATCTACTTCCTCCGCCGTTTAAGATCATTTGGTGCTAGTAGACAGATTCTTCTTATGTTTTTCACGTCTGTCATTATGAGTGTTCTTCAGTACTGTAGTACCACCTGGTATGGATGCTTGTCTGCAGCCCTTAAGTCACAGCTGCTGCAACAACTGAACATTTGTTCAAAGATAGTCGGACAACCACTTCAGAGGCTATATACGACTACATATGATAACAGCATCCTAAGGTTGGCAAGAAATATTACCTCTAATAGTAGCCATGTGTTGCATAGAGAATATAGATTGCTGCCTTCAGGAAGGAGATACGGTGTTCCAGCATACACTAAGGTCAGACTAAAAAGGTCCTTTGTCCATCAGTCTACTTTAAGGCTTAATCAGGAGTTTGGCCATAGGTAGGCTTGGCAGTGGACACTTCTCTTGACTATATTATCCTTATGTATGTAAACCTGTCTTGTTTCTGTTACCTTTGTCAAATGTTTGTATATATGTTATGTGTCGCATACATGGCTGCTGTGTTTGCAAGACAAATTTCAGTGTGAACTGACAATAAAGTACTATATGATATCATATCTGCAAAGTATGTTTTATTGTGCATGATTAATGAGATAATTTGCATATTTAGTCAAATATGCAAATTATCTCATTAACTATGTGCGATACAAAAATGTTCCAAGCAGAAATGGATTCTACGTCAAAAAATACATAAGAATCAACTGAGAAAAGTTTGATATAAAATACCCCCGGTAATCAGGTTGTTATTCCCGTCTTAAGCCGTGGCGTAATTTTGTAGTCAGGAGTCAGACCCGCCACTTGGGGGGGCAACAGTTGTATTGTTAATATGCGCAGTGCTGTGTCCCTCGCTATTTTCAGCGGATCCGAGACAAAAATAAGGACTAAAGTATAATTCTACCACTTTCCTGTCAACAAGAAAGAGAAGAGGAAACGCTGCAATTTTTCCAGTGGTGGAAAAAAGCGTGGAAAACGCTAGACCTTTCTGGTTTTCCAGCGTAAAGTAACTAAGTACATGTACTCAAGTACTGTACTTAAAAGTACACTTGAGGTATTTGTACTTTACTTGAGTGTTTCCAATTTCCAATACTTTTACTTCACTACATCTCGGATCCAAATATTGTATATTTTACTCCACTGCATTTACAGAGTAGTTCTATATTGCAGTATTGATACTTTTACTTAAGTAAAACAATTGAGTACTTTTTGCGAGAACAGGACAGGAGGAGAGAAACATGAGTCTGTCTTCCATGCTGAGAATAACACAGCGTTTTTTAAACTATTCATTTCATCAATATATATATCCTCCTTCAAATCACTTACTTACCCCAAAGTCGTCCATAAAAAGTTGTTTTTGTATCCTTCTACTTTGAAACTATTACGCTACGGCGAACGGCGCTGCTTTCTAACCAGCTCTGAGCCATTAGCATTATAATGAGTTCTCCTTGACGCTATGTCACCAATGAGCCCTTGCGAGGCAGGAAAGGCTGCGCACCCTCTCATCCGTAGTAAAAATAAAATATACAGTTTCGCTACTCACCAAAACAAAGACGGATTTAAGGAGTTGAAAGCCTACTTTCCTTAGTGGGAATCCTCAGATCCCCCCACCCCACGTCTAAAATACACTTTTTGGCCAGAGAAAAAAAAACTTTTACCGGAGGTTTTAGTTACTCCACACCGCCCTCTACAGATCTTGTCAATAGAAATGTCCATTGACCAGATTTAGCCTTCCGGTGAAATATTATCTTCTCTGGATAAAAAGTGTATTTTAGACGTGATGTGGGGGGCTTTGAATGTTCCCACTAAGTAAAGTAGGCTTTCAACTCTCTAAATCCGTCTTTGTTTTGGTGAGTAGCGAAACTGTATCTTTTATTTTAACCACAGACGAGTGGGCACACCGCCGCTAATGCGAGCACAAGGGCTCATTACAGTCATTAGTGACATAGCGTTAGGGCGAACCCTTGACGCTATAGACGAGAACTATCCTTTATTATGCCCCGTGGGAGAACAATTACATGAATAAAATATTCAAGTTTAAAGCATTATGACTCCTTTTAACTCCCAATGGTTCCTTTCTGAAAAATAAGCGTATAGTAAAAAAGATTCACGGGTTCCAAGATTGTTGTTTTCAATGGTAAAAGATAGGGACTGGAAACGCTAAGCCCCCAGCTGTCTCCGCCTACAAAATGGCGTCACACTTAAGACGGCTATAGCGTTTGCCCTGTCTAATAAGAGCCATGCAAGGAATGCTGCACATTCTTCCGTATGAAATTCATAGGATTCCTACACAACACAAGGGATCAAGTGAATCTAACATTTTATTCGACAAAAGTTAATGTCATTTCTTTAAAATAATTAAAAAGATGACTTACAATAAGTACAGTATGACTACAATCTTTTTTTTTCTCACTAGAAAAATAACTAAACCCGAAAAAAATTCAGCAACATTCAAATAGAAAACAATAAAATCGAAAGAGAAAAAAATAAATACAAAAAGGGTTGTTCAAATAAATATTCTTCAAAAGAAACACGGTAAACGAGCATGCAAAATATAACCACTCAAATTATATTTCTAGACATACATCATACATGTATTTCTGGTTTGCGTGATTTTTGAACAAAATCTGTAGGAGTAGTGTACAGAAATGTGTTTTGCAAACAGCGGCCTCATGGTGGCACTAGAACAGGGCCATTTGAAAAATGTGGGGCAGAGGTTCTGAATTGGCATCCAGGGAGTGTGTCTGCTCATTTTGGCAGCGACCAGGCCAACGGTGCCGGAGATTAGCTGTTAACAAACTTGGAGGACGGACGCACGGACGGACAGGGGCGAAAACATACTCTCCCCCTGCCTTCGGGAGACAATAATAATAAGCCTACAATCTCAAATAAGGACAGAGAAACAAATAATAAACAGATAATAATAAAAAGCCATTCATCTCAAATAAGGACAAAGCATATCTCCAGCTTTGTTCTTAAGGCAGTGGGAACTTCCCTCTGGGAAGTGTATACGGACTCCGCTTCCTGGTTCTGCTTGCAGTTCCACATGTCTCGCAGGTGTATAGGAGGCGTTGGATTGATCACTCGAGCTACCGCCCTCAGCAACTGAGTGATGGACAGATCGTTCCGTTAATAGTCCTCCCATAAATGGGCAAATATGCCCTGTAGCGCCATGTTCCGTCGTCGCTGGTAGCGTCGTAGCTGGTACTCTGAGACAAGATGGTGGTAGGGTATTATTGCAGCTTCCTTGCACAGCAAAGACACAAGCAGATACATCTGCATGCTTGGTCGTTTTGCATTGTGATTCAGCCGGAAATGCCAGCCTTCCACGTCATTGTTCGTCCCGATGGCACGTTTGTACACACACCAATCATCTGGCCGCCACTGGCCATGTATCCAGGTGCAGTTGATGTAGTAAACAAGGGGTTTTAGCTGATCTGTGGCTGACGATGCAAGCTCTTCGAATGCTCCTTCAATCTCTCTGACTGGGAGATATGGAAGGGCAAACAATAGCTTGACATACTTTTTGACCTCTGGTGATGTGTAGGCCAATGTCAGACCAAGGAGCTTCAAATGATGCCAGACAGCCTGGGCCCAGTGGAAAACACAGCCATGGACCCGCACATCAGGGAACATTTGGGCAGCAGCTCCCCAAATTGCTGGTTCGAAATATGTCACCATCTCAACAATGTTCCAAGTGTGGGGCCAGGTTCCTGACAGACTTGAACACTTCAACGTAGTCACGTTTCCTTCTGCATGTCATAAGAACAAAAAGCAGAGGCACTTGCTTGACTTCTCGGCCATCGTCATCTGCGAGGAACCCATGAAAGCTGAAAAGCTGCATGAAGGGGTTTTTTTTTACCACCTAAAAGAAAGAAAGAAAAAAGTTAGAAACAATGCAGATAATAAGTATAAATGTTAACAATACATTTTAAGATGAAACCCTTTAAATCATACATCGGCAACTGGCGGCCACATGTGGCCCCCATCTTACCTTAACTCAGCGGGTGCCCACGAAGTGTCAACACGTCAAACCCTCTAATGTCTCAGGAGGCCCACGACGCGTTTGCCGTGTTTAGTGTATTTACAGTAACACTATTAAATCTTACGGTAAGGTCGGGGCTGCCCGTGGTTATTGCCCAATCACCGCGGGTTGCTTCCGTTGGGCTCTGAGAGCATCGCGCGGCCATTTTTCTCCATATAAGCCCTTTAGTTGTACAGTTTGCGGTAGTACCTTTAGTCACAGTGGCACTCTGAAAAACCACATGAGGATTCATTCAGGGGAAAAACCCTTCAGCTGTACAGATTGCGGCAGTAGCTTTAGTCAGAGAGCCCATCTGAAGCAGCATGTGAGGATTCATACGGGGGAAAAGCCCAGTGGCGCCAGTTCAGCAAAAGCTATAGGGTATGGCAAAGATGGGAGGCCTCTTGGAAAATTACATTTTGGCATTACATGCATTACATTTTGGATAGCACGGTTCAATTGTGAAAATAGCAGATCTAGATGCTTACAACTTGTAAGCATGTAGATCGGCTATTTTCACAATGTCTGAAAACAATGTACGTTTTTACACGGGTTTCTACGGTTTCTTGGGCTGGATATGGCAGCCTGGAATGTTTTTTTCAAGTGCAGCTAAACTAAGCATGTTAGTAAACGTGCCACAATTAACAATAATGCATTGCACCTGTGCAGCTGACCTGCGGAACCTGGGAATATACCATTTTGTCAAGATGGGGAGAATACAAGTGTGCAGAATATAATTATAATACGTTGTTAAAGAGACATTTTGTTAAATTTTGCATTTGTAGTTTTTTTACTGTAATTTAACAACATATTAACCAGCACATATAGACAAAGAGACATTCATGGATTTATATTTAAAAGTAACTTTTTATTTTCCCCCCTGGACCCAGGGTATGGCAATTGCATAACCCTGCCATACCCAATTGACACCCCTGGAAAAGCCCTTCAGTTTGTAAAAGTAGCTTTAGTCAGAGTGCCAAACATGCATATTCAAACGGGGGTAAAGCCCTAACTGTACAGTTTGTTTCAGCTTCATTCTAAACTAAACTCTGGAGCAGCACATTATTGTTCAGACATTGTACATTATTTTTAAGCTTTGTTTGGGAATTTGCATGAGAGGCAATGTTTGTTTTCCACTGTTTATAATGTAACAAACCAAAGACATGTATTCACTATTGCAGTGTTTATAGTATGTATGTACTAACCCTGCTGAAAAAACCAGCTAAAACCAGCTTAAGATGGTAGCTGGTTTTAGCTGGTTATAAGCTGGTATTAACTGGTCTTAGATGGTCTGAGGCTGGCCTGAGGCTGGTTTAGATGGTATACCAGGCTGGACAAGCTGGTCAGGCTGGTCCAGCTGGTTTGTCAGTGTAGTTGGTTATAGCTGGTCTAAGCTGGATTCAGCTGGTCTTTGATGGTCAGCCAGCTGGCTGGCTGGACAGACCAGCTAAGCAAAGCTGGTAGCTGGTCAAATGGGTGGACTGACCGGCAAAAGACCAGCTTACCAGCTGGACATAGCTGGTGACTGGTCAGAAGTCTGGATAGACCAGCAAAAGACCAGCTTACCAGCTGGACATAGCTGGTGACTGGTCAGAAGGCTGGATAGACCAGCAAAAGACAAGTTTTCAGTGGTTCTCAACCTGTGGGTCGGGACCCCAGATGAGTCCATACACAAGTTACTAGATCAGTGGTTCTCAACCTGTGGGTCGGGACCCCAGATGAGTCCATACACAAGTTACTAGATCAGTGGTTCTCAACCTGTGGGTCGGGACCCCCAGGGGGGGTCCCAACATTATTTTGGGAGTTCCCCAGATGTTAAGCTCAATGTTAACATTGTTTTCGCACTCAACAGTAAACAGCATACAGTATAAGTGTATAGACATTTAGAGGGTAACATTTCTAAAATGACTATTCAACCTTTAAAATTAAAAAATAAAAAACAAAATAAACATTGTTGTCAAATATTAGAGGCAGAAATTGTGAAAATAGACGATCTGGTTGAGCATGTAGATCTGCAAGAGCCATATTAAACAAAATGTAATGCCTCAAGTCATACAACTCAAAATTATATATTATAGTTATATATTAACTATATTTATATAAATATATACTAGAAAAAAGCCCCCTGCGGGGGCCTGGCCCCTTTCCTATGCGAAAGTCCCCTGTACCCAGAGATGGATACAGTCCAGTGGGCAGCTAAGCAATACAAATTTAGGATAGCTCAACATTAAAGCCATACTGTGTAAGATGCCCAACTAGTGGTCATTAGCCCTATAGCAAACCGCGGTCGCGTCCGCGTCTTTCGGACGTTTTTCGTACCTTCAGACCCCCGCATCTGCC
The DNA here is from genome assembly GCF_963921795.1 of Nannobrachium achirus. Taxonomy (NCBI): domain Eukaryota; kingdom Metazoa; phylum Chordata; class Actinopteri; order Myctophiformes; family Myctophidae; genus Nannobrachium; species Nannobrachium achirus. Next base: position 48,204,580 of record NC_137826.1, on the reverse strand, counting down.
TCCACCTCGCTGAGATCTATCTTTTAAGGGGTCCCTTGTTCCTGTGCGTTCAGTAATTCCAGAGATACGGACTCCTTCACCCTGCCTGGTAGGCGAAATTACCTAGAGAAGGGATGGTACAAACGGGCGACAACAAATATGGCTGCCATAGCGACCCCACTTCAAGATGCGCTGTGATTGGCCGGCAGTTGTATAACCCTCGCTGTGATTGGCCGGTAGTGTGATGACGCAATTTTGGCGCGAGATCCGGTCCACGGCAAGGATCTCAGTTTACATACAGAGAAGGCTTTACAGGCTGAAATTCACGGCGCGGATCTTCTAAAACTTTTGTGATTTAATAGTTAGGAGAATTTTAAGATTTGTTTTATAAAAAAAGTTACATAGTACAACTTTAAATATGCAGTTTTTTCCAAAATGCTAAATAGTGTAAATGGCAATCAATCCATCCATCCATCCATCCATCCACATCCATCCATCCATCCACATCCATCCACATCCATCCATCCACATCCATCCATCCATCCATCCATCCATCCACATCCATCCATCCATCCACATCCATCCATCCATCCATCCACATCCATCCACATCCATCCATCCACATCCATCCATCCATCCATCCACATCCATCCATCCATCCATCCACATCCATCCATCCATACATCCATACATCCATACATCCATCCACATCCATCCATCCACATCCATCCATCCATCCACATCCATCCATCCATCCATCCATCCATCCATCCACATCCATCCATCCATCCACATCCATCCACATCCATCCATCCATCCACATCCATCTATCTATCCATCCATCCATCCATCCATCCATCCAAATCCATCCATCCATCCATCCATCCACATCCATCCATCCACATCCATCCATCCATCCATCCATCCACATCCATCCATCCATCCATCCACATCCATCCATCCACATCCATCCATCCACATCCATCCATCCATCCATCCATCCACATCCATCCATCCATCCATCCACATCCATCCATCCATATCTATCCATCCATCCACATCCATCCATCCACATCCATCCATCCATCCATCCATCCATCCACATCCATCCATCCATCCATCCACATCCATCCATCCATCCATCCATCCATCCATCCATCCACATCCATCCATCCATCCATCCATCCATCCATCCACATCCATCCATCCATCCACATCCATCCATCCATCCACATCCATCCATCCATCCATCCATCCATCCATCCATTCATACTCTACTGTACCTTACTGTAATCTACTTTACCTTACTGTACTGTACTTTTCTGTACTGTACTGTACCTTGCTGTACTGTACTGTACTTTACCTTACTGTACTTTACTGTACCCCCCCCCCCCTCTCTCTCTCTCTCTCTCTCTCTCTCTCTCTCTCTCTCTCTCTCTCTCTCTGTGTGTGTGTGTGTGTGCATCTGACCCCCCCCCCCCTTCCCTCTTGTAACCTGAGACGTTGGTGATGATAATGACACTCCACTCCCAACTAAGGATTGCGCAATATATGCCGCCTACAGGCCAAAATGTGGGGAAAAATTGTAAACATTTTGGGATTATGAGAAGTAGAGACACATCTGAATGTGATAAAGTTGATGTTGGGCAAGGTACATGCGTTATTGATTTTTGTATTATGTTTTTTAGACAAACTGCTGAACGTGGAGTTACAGATGGAAACACACACACACACACACACACACACACACACACACACACACACACACACACACACACACACAAACACACTATTTTTTGGTGCAGTTCTGATTATGTAGTGGGATTTTATTATATTTATATTATATGAAACATTTGGGGTAGAGGTTCTGCTCTGGACACACACACACACACACACACACACACACACACACACACACACACACACACACACACACACACACACACACACACACACACACACACACGAAAATCCAGGGAGTGCGTTTGCACAGCCAGGGTGCAAAACGTCTCGGCCATGCCTTTCGGCCTGGTGGAGACAATCAGGAGTCTCCTGCTAAAAATCTATCTAGCCTGACTGGCCTTGCTGGAAATAGTATTTTACATCACTTTCTCAATGACTATGATCCATTCCCTTATTTTTTATTATTTTCCTCTACACATAAGGATAGACTTGAGACATATCACTAATTCAGGGAAATTATATAGGCTTCTAGAAATTATGTATTTATTTTACATTTCTTGTATGTGACATAAAATATGTATAATAAATTATGATTATTATAATTATTATTATAATATCATTAAGACAACATGCATCCATTAATGCATCCATCCATTCATTATAAAGAAAACTCCCTTCCTGGATGAAGCCAAAGCAGAACTTAGAACAATAGAAAAAAAAGGAAAAGAAAAAAAGCAGTCACACAGTGACAGAATCATAGGACAGAAGAATGCATTGGAGAGCATTCTGTGCGAGCTGCGTTGCTGTGGTTACAGACAGAACAGATCTAAAGATCTACAACGCTGCGCAATTCGACGCGTTGTGAGCTTGTAGATCTGTTCTTTTTTTGCACGCGACACGCCCGGTGCATTCTAGGTTGCTTATCCGAGAGGAGGCGCCAAGATTCGCTCGCGCTGCTCTGCTGTCTCTAGTCATTGTCAACAGAGTTGTGATGTTGCGTTGCGCTGCTGGATGCAATAAACACAGCAATAAACCGGATTCAGAGAAGATAGAAGAAAGGAGAACAGAAGCGGACATCTTAAGGTGAGTTTTGACACACAGAAATACTATTAATATAGCCCTGAAACATGACGGTCAGTCAGTGCAGAACCCCTTTTTTCGCTAGCATAAAGCGCTAGCGCGATGCTAACGGGAGTTCGTAAAAGGGGCTACAATGCTGGAATTGTCTTGAGTTTATTTATACAATAGGTCTACTTTGAATTACGTGTGTGTGTGTGTGTGTGTGTGTGTGTGTGTGTGTGTGTGTGTGTGTGTGTGTGTGTGTGTGTGTGTGTGTGTGTGTGTGTGTGTGTGTGTGTGTGTGTGTGTGTGTGTGTGTGTGTGTGAGAGAGAGTGTGTGTGAGAGTGAGAGAGAGTGAGAGATACTGCATTTCATCGTGTGGCTTTGATAGCTTGCTCATAATAATAATACACCCATTCTGTTGTGTTTGTTTAGGTCAGGGGTCTTCAACAGGGGGTCCGCGACCCCTAGGGGGTCCGCGACCCCTAGGGGGTCCGCGGAGGTACTGCAGGGCCAGGGGGTCCGCAAAATTATTGCTTAAAAAAAAAAAAAAAAAAAAAAGATTTTTTTTTTTTTTTTTTTTTTTTACAATAAATCATGACTATCCATTTTGAATAGCTTGAATACATGACTACTATGCATTTGACAGATTGTTGATATTATTGACATTGGTTCTCAGTATGTTTAGAAATGGTAGTGGTACGGCCCACCCTGCTCGCTGTAACTTGTACATGTTTAAAATAAAATAAAAAATATGGCTCCCTGCTCCATCTCCCCATCAGTTTGGGGGTCCCCGGCCTGAAAACGTTGAAGACCCCTGGTTTAGGTAATACATTATTTGTTTTGTGTTCTTAACTAGGCTATTTAACTGTGTAAAATGACTTGAGTTTCCATAATAAGCCATTTTGTCATGTGTCTGTTTCAGCTAAGTGCCAAGTTTGTCATCCATAAAGTGTCAGTCACGATAGTTTACTTATTTCTAAAAATTCTATTTCATTTCTGATCCACATAGGGTGTGGTGGTGTGGGTTGCATACAAAATATTCCCTCTTTGTCAAGGAGCAAGCGGTGAAATTTTTGGGACAGCTGTCCTGAAAACCACAGGATTTGCTGAAAAACATCAGCTTTCACCCCAACGCAACTGAAACTGAGAGGTATGTTTGGTGAAAAAGTCAGCATTATGATGTTGTCTCGGCTGCACAATATTTCAACCAGAAATACACATTTGCTGCCGAGCCAAACAAACAAAGCTATGACAAAACCGAACGGCAAACGGGTCACAGTGTCACCTTAAAAAAAATAACTACAGCCATGCATAGAAGCCTGTTATTAGTTTGATTAATAATCAGCAGCCGCATAACAGCGTTCTCTCAAGGGCCACGGCATGTAAACACGGTGGTGATTCGGCTCGGAACGAGTCAACGACCATTGAAAATACTAATATGATAAACACCAAATACGAAGAAAGTAACTACCCTAAAATCTAAAGAACTGTCTGACTTGTGACTTGAAGTTGTGAGAGAGAACCAGATAACAGACACCACAGTGAGTGTAACTGCAGGTGGTCTGCTGACGAAGTGTCTGCTCTCTGGCTGCAAGTACAGCGAAACCACGGCCCACTGATACAAATCTATATAAAACAAACATTAATATTAATTAGATATGCCTACATCACGCCACACAAGTAGAATGGAGTGAGCACATATGCAATGAGTGGCTTTCTTTTCTACACAGAAACTGGAAGTACACAGAAATAGTTACAGAAACAGCAGAAAGCTTTGAATCCACAAGCCTATGGGCAAACCATATCATTGCTCCCTTTGCCATGTTTCTATTGTATTATACTTTGGAATGAAGTGAGTGGACGGATGGATGGATGGATGGATGGATGAGGGGTTTCTGTTGCTATTCTTACAGAACGCCTTTGTTGTTTAGAGCAGTGGTTCTCAACCTGTGGGTCGGGACCACCATAATTATTTTGGGGGGGTCCCCAGATGATTAAATTAATGTATATTTCTAATGTGACAATTTAAGGACTTTTTAATACCTCTGAAATGACAAATTAAACATTGGTCAAATTGTAAAATATAAGAGGCTGAAATTTTGAAAATAGCCGATCTACATGCTCACATCGCCTCGAGCGTTGAGAGCATATAGATCTGCTATTTTCACATACAAAATGTAATTCCTCAACTCTTAGTGCTTGTCAGGATGAGGGGTCCCCAGGTAAATTATATGATTATTTGGGGGTCGCGGCCTGAAAAGTTTGGGAACCACTGGTTTAGAGGGCTCCTTTGATAAAACAATCACGTTGCTCTGTGTGCACGCACGCACGCACGCACGCACGCACGCACGCACGCACACACACACACACACACACACACACACACACACACACACACACACACACACACACACACACACACACACACACACACAGTATATGTTGTAGCTTGAAATGAAAGCGCTGATTCTCTCTGCTTAGGAACTTTAAGACCCAGGACGGGGCCCTTATCGATGGAGGCAGGAGTCAGAGATGGTTGGAGGAGGAGGTTCCACCCAAGAAACCACAGGTGAGAAGAATGGAACAGAAACTTTACTTGTGAACACTTGGCTTTCGCTTCACATTGGTAGAATAAGTGAAATAAAAATAGACAATAAAACGCAACATGACCATGGACAAAAACATTGCTAACCATCCAGTATATATTCTAGCCCATAAATACTATACAGAACGTCAAAATCACCCCCAGTGTGAAGTGCGTTAATTTCATTAAGCGTCCCGCGAACCTTGGCCAATTTGACCTTGGCCATACAAACAGACACCAATTGACCAATGACAGTCCGGACAGACACAGGACAAACAGACAAAGCCATGTGTACTAAAGCGTATTTAAAACCCCTGCCAGATGGAAGACAGGCCTCTGCTGCCCAGCATGGATGGAGGAGAGAGTGGACGCTGCAGCAAGGCAAGGCTGCTGACCTCTTCCTCACCCGACCTCAGGCCGACCTGGACTCAGATTGTCTGGGTGTCAATGTCAAAGGACCAGGTATGGCTTATTGTTTTGACTGCTTCTTTTGTGTGTGTGTGTGTGTGTGTGTGTGTGAGTGTGAGTGAGTGTGAGACTGTGTGAGTGTGAGATTCATATTTTATTGGATTTTTGAACAACACAACATAACCAAATACCTACACAAGAGTCCAAAACAAAAACAGCTAAAAATAAAAAGGGAAGGAGGATTTCTATGCTATGCTATCCATACAAATAGAAACACTTGTCATTACAATCCATTAACATGGAGAAGAAATCTTTCCCACATCAGGTGGAACTGGTCTATTCTGCCCCCTTTTTTATTTCTTCTTCACTGTTGTTCTTCTCTCGGTCTAATACGGCCATTTACAAAAGAATACACATTCAGTAAGGATATTGTCAGCACTTTGGATGTTGGTTGGTTTTAATACAGTTGGCTCAATCGCCATGAACTTGAATTTGTTTTTGGATAGTTCATTTTATTGTAAATTTGGGTGTCCGACACACTGACTAAAGCAAGGGGTAAACTACATGCCTCTCAGCACTCCCACCTTGCTGGTTGGGGCACCAGTTCAGAGAGGAGTAGAATCATGAGGGATAGCATCCGTTATGCACACCTCACTGACAGGTGAAAATAAACGATCAGTGACTCCATGTGCATCGGAGGATGCATGTAGTTGTATACGTGCTCCGCAAGACCAACAGTAGGGGTTAGAAGCAACAGGGAGTGTGTAGTGCATACATGGAAAACCAGCGACACATTTTAAATTAAATCAAAGTGTTACAGCTCAAAATGTGTTGCAGCACGACGCGTTTTGAGCTTGTAGATCGGCTATTTTTGCTTCTTTTGTATGAGATACTAGAATGACAAAGTAGGACGTAGCAATATGCAATGTGGCCCTCTGGAGTGACAGTGGAAATATAGTGGCCCTCTCAATCATCAAAGTTGCCCACCCCTGGTGTAGTGCATAGTTCAAAGGGAACTGGGAGAATGACTCCCAATTCGTCAATTGGGGAGAACAGAATAGTTTACATTTTGAAGGTTTGGAAATAAATAGAAAATGTACTGTAAAGCTGGTTGCACACTGCTGCGTTTTTTCTTTGCGAAATACTTTTTTTCAGGGCAAAGACAGAGAGAGAGAGCAAGGGACCCTGTGGTCGAAAAATAAATACGAATTGGGCGGGAGTGTGCAATCGTGATTAACATAACGTGAGGTTGATTTCTTTATTTAAGTGCTCTGAAATTCGCTCCTATATTCGGCAGAAAAAACACAGCAGTGTGTAACGACCTTAACTCCTCCAGATGAACCCCGGCTGAACCATGTATCCCTCTGTTATCCTCTCCCCCAGACAGCATCATCCCGCTGATGCTGGCGTCTCTGCGTACCTGAGGAAGCTCAGAGTGCGGCCTGCACGGCGAGGAGGAGAGCGGAGGCGACGAGCCGGGCCCCAGCATCATCTCGGACCTCATCACCCAGAGTGCCACGCTGGCGGTGCAGACCGACCACACGGGAGAGCGCAGATGCCGCCAAGAGGCTGCTGGACCACATGGGCAGAACCCCGCTGCACGTCGCCGTGTCCGCCGACGCATGCAGGGAGTCTTCCAGGTGAGAGAATAGCATAGGAATTCCATGTTGAACTAACATCGTGATTACAGTTTTATTATGCAAAACCGCTTATGCTTACTAGATCAGGGGTCTTCAACGTTTTCAGGCCAAGGGCCCCTTAGTTGAGGGAGAGATGAAGCAGGGACCCCCCCAAACCTTTTCATAGATTCCATATAGTTTCATAATTTGACAGCACAATCATCAGTGTATTTTGGATTCATGTAAAACGTTTTTTTTTTTTAGATATTTAACCACTTGAGCCTGCTATTGTAGATATGCTATTTTTGCTTCTTTTGAATTGGAATCGTGAAATGTAACACTTTGATTTAGTTTAAAATGTGTTTAGTTATACTCATGTTAACTTAACGAAGTTAAATACAAATATGTTGGACATTAAAAAAAACTACACTTTTTCATGGGCAGATGTGACTTATAGACCTACAAACGCTTGCACTTTTTCAGACCTGTAATTAATTTGCTCTGTGATCTCTTCCTTTGGGTACATTGGGCACACTGTGCGTGTACTGCTACCTGTGAATTGCAAACTAGTTTATTATTTAGTGTACACTTTGTATTTTTGGAGTTTTTAGGTATCTGTTTGTGTATCATGGATGTTCTATTTTTGTTGTGATGTCTTGTAAGTTGTATGTAAGCAAGGATTGTGTAATTTTTTATTTCTGCCTCTTGGCCAGGTCACACTCGAAAAAGAGATCATGTCTCAATGTGTTTTTATCTGGTTAAATAAAATAAAAAATAAAATAAAAATAGGTGCTGGTGTAAATAGTAACAAAGAAATTGACAGCTTATTGTGTCTAAAATTACATATTTAGCCACTTGTACGCACTAAAATCGATAAAACAATAGAGGTAAATGAAAACATTTTAATACTCATCTTTTCTTTCCTCTAATTATATATTTTTTTGTTGGTGGGGATTGTTGTTTGTTTTCTTTCAGACTGATTCCAGTGGTAGCTGCAGGAGAAGACCATTAATGCAGAAGATCTTACAAGAGGAAGACGGCTATGGGGAGATTCATTTCAGAAAAAAGGACATCTAAAGAAAGGACAATAGACAAAAGATGTAGAGGCGCTGCAGATATCTCACCCTGGACAATGGCAATGGTTGCGTTATCACCGCAAAGTTCAATGAACTACAGAGAGAATGCAGACTGCAGCAGGCCTGGGCCAGAACTATCCACCCACAAACACAACTGGGCCGCAACTATCCACACACAAACTCATGTATGTGACTTAGCGCTCATAGCTACTTCTATGAATGCAAAATGCTACAGATCCATGGGAAAAAAAGGGAGAGTCCTCATTTACTTGCTGTGGAAGTAACTCCCGATGGAATAATCATTGGTCATAACTGCTCATGTACTGCTGGGTAGTAACTTAAAGGAGTAGTTTAAAGATAAAACGACAAATGTATGTGAAGATGCTGCTCCATAAAGCTTTAACCCATTCAGGCCGGGTACACATTTTAGTGTATGGGAGGGGCTTACAGTACATGTACAGTATGTTGCAACATATTTGTTTTTGTAGGCTAATTTCTGATTTAGGAGGTTAGGCCTAAATGGGTTAAACCAAATTAGGTATGAAATTTGACGAGCACAACTGTTCTCACAGATCTTGAAGTTTATGTATTTATTTGTTATTTATTTATGAATGTTGTTTTTGAGGTTCTTTGTAAGCTGTGTTAAATAAATGTATGTATGTATGAAATTGATATATGATTTTGCTCACTTTTATATACTGTTTTTATATGGCATGTGCTGTGAGAACCTGGCTGAAATTCACCATGACCATGCATCCTTTCCAGGCAAAGTTAATGTACCTACCAGCTTAAACCAGCCTAGACCAGCTACCAGCTAATAATACCAGTTTAAACCATCTACCAGCATAGACCAGCTAAACCTGAACCATCTTAGACCAGCTAATACTACCAGCTTTAACCAGCTTTGACCAGCTAAACCTAAACCAGCTTTGACCAGCTAATAATACCAGCTTAAACCAGCTACCAGCTAAACCAAAACCAGCTAATAACACCAGCTTAAACCAGCATAGACCAGCTAAACCTACCAGCATAAAGCTGGTCAAAAAGCAAGATGGCGGTGAAAACCTACCCTTAAGCTGGTCCAGCTAAGACCAGCAAAAAGTAGCTGGTTTTAGCTGGACCAGCTTAAGCTGGTCTTAGCTGGTTTTTTCAGCAGGGAAGTGAAAGTGTAATTAGGTAAAATGGAATACAATTATTCTGTTCATTCTTTTGTTCATTGTTTTAAAATAAAAAATGCCGGTCGTCACATCATTCTCGTTCAGAGCCGTGACCGATAATCAGTCCAGTTCAGTCAGTCAGTCAGTCAGTCAAGCACAAGCAGTCAAAAACCCACCTCTTTCCTCTCTGCCTGACTGTTTCGGTCAGATGACAGACTCCCTGCAGTGCCTTGCACCCTAAAATAATTTCCACATCTGGTGCACGCACGCATATCAATCAAAAACATTCACACCATCGCCGCACGCTCTATCATTATAAAACGGCCAACATCACTCAAAAGCGCAAATTAACATTTCACCGTTCAGAGAATGAACGATTATCCCTTACCATTAGCATTACGTTCACACTTCATGAATTAACATGACACTGGCTCGATGGTCCATTGTATGAGATGAGATGTGTTACTATAGGCTGCTTGTAGGATAGATTAATGCCATAGTGTTTTCTATGGCTTATCTTCTAGCATTCTTTTGTATAGAACTGTACCGCTTTTTTTGCAAACTTAATACAGTAGTCAGTCAGTCAGTCAGTCAGTCTGCAGTCTCGTAGGGTAGGCTAGTAATCAGGCTAGTAATTAGAACATCCCGTTCAAAGAATGAACGATAACACCCTTTTCACTCGCAGGCAGTCAGTCAGTCAGTCGGTCTCGGTCAATCAATCATCAGTCACAACTCTTCTCGCGGTCGGAGGCGCTCTGCTGCTCCGCAACTGTAGGTCCCTGATTTCTGTTCCATACCCCCACGCACACACAGTCCTGCTTCTCTGAGGGAGAGCCCGCCTCCAGCCCACTACAGTCAGTGTCCAATAAGGAAAGAGGAACGGTGGAAAGGAGGGACGGAACCACAGACATAGAAAGGTAGACGCCTCTTCCGGCTGGGGGGTGCTGGTCCAAGACCGCTGGCAAGCCTCCCAATAACTCTACGCAAGCCTCCAGAATTCTGAGGCGGGGCTCTTGGGAATTCTGAAGGACGCTTCCTTGTGCGTCACAGAATGGGAAGCTCGGTAGTCCAATCAGATGCAGGACTGGCAGGACTCCCTCTTTCTCATTGGAGGGGGCAGAGTGCCTTCCGCAGTTCCACAGTTGTGCACTTCCGCCAGAGGTGTTTGACCAGTCGCGCTAATGAACTGCAGCGGCGGAGGAGGTATCTAGCTTTTTATATCTGTGGACGGAACGGTCGGTCGGGTCTGTCTTCTCTTGTGAGATACGTTGAATGAACCGTCTCTCTCTCTCTCTCGTCGCATTTGCAACTGAACGCCGTGAACGGTTGAACGGGTCTTTTCCGGATGGTGACCCGTTCGATCTCGTTCACCAGAAAGATCCGTTCATTTGAACGGGTCATTCATGACCGACACATCACTACAATGGATGCACGCTGCCGCTAACATCCACAGAAGGATCAGAGAAGGATCAGGAAGTCAGTTGAAACAACATGGCGTTTACCCATGCTGTTTAATGAATACAAAGAAAACTAAACCGTGTCGTTCCTTAACAGTAAGCAGCAGCAGGAGCACAACAGCGTGTCAGCAGCTCGACCACTGAAAAAGCAGGTAAACATGCTCTAATTCACCTTGTGTTTCATCCATTTCATTATTATCTTTTAAGATGGAACATAAAGATTGTAGAACATAAACATTGTATTATAATGGTACTGCAATGTGGTCTTATTAACTATTAGGTAGTCCTACTAGCTAGCTGCAGCTGCAGCAGTAATACAATGGCTATTTTATTTTGCTTTTAGCTATTATTTATGTAACCATAACATTACATCAGTGTGTTGTAGTGGCTATCGTTACTGTCCAGCAGAAACCTTGTATCTCCAAGTTTCAAATGTGCATGCTTTTCCGTAAAGCCCTGCCTCATCATAAGACGGTTGCACTGAACTGGTGTAAATAGCCGATCTACAAGCACACAACACCTTGCAGTGCAAGTCTTTGTGTCCTTGTAGATCGGCTATTTTCATGTTTTAAATGAAAAAGACAAAACGGACTGTTTTGGACATACAAGGTTTCCACCCGACGACTGTGTGTGTGTGTGTGTGTAGGCCTATATACACACACACACACACACACACACACACACACACACACACACACACACACACACACACACACACACACACACACACACACACACACACACACATATATATATATATATATATATATATATATATATATATATATATATATATATATATACATACATACGTACATACGATGTGGTCTACGTTAAACTTAGGCCCCTAATGAATTCTGTGACCATCATGCACGGGCACACAAAATGGTGTCGGTGGATTCAAAACATTGTTGTTCGTTCCTATCGTCTGTTTAAGACTTTCTACTCGGATTGTATTTGTCCCACTGAGCACAAAACCTCATTTAGACGACTATCTGTGGGTCAGTGACGTGACGCCCCAAAAAATGTATATACATACATACATACATACGTACATACGATGTGGTCTACACTAAAACTTAGGCCCCTAATGAATTCTGTGACCATCATGCACGGGCACACAAAATGGCGTTGGTGGATTCAAAACATTGTTGTTCGTTCCTATCTTCTGTTTAAGACTTTCTACGCGGATTGTATTTGTCCCACTGAGCACAAAACCTCATTTAGACAGTGACGCCCCAAAAAATGTGTTTTTAAAAAAACTTTAAATTGCAGGCATAAAAGTTATTTACTTGTGTTCTACTCACTCTCAACCTTATGGAAATACATTTTGTTTTTAGATATTTTATTGGAATCAGACTTTATTCAGCAGTTTGTTGTACTTGTGCCTAAAATCGTCATATGGTGTGACATGAAAATAATTGTTCATAAAATGAAAATGGAGTACATCTTTCTTAAGTTACTCACTTTATCAAAGTCCTTTATCATAACTAACCAGTGATCCACTATAGTTTTTTGAAAATTAATTATATATATATTTTTTCATAATCGACACTCTGTGTGAGGCCCATGTTGTCGATCTTACAACATATTTTAAATGTATTCTGTCAAAACTTTCTCTAAAATTACACAAATATTTGTGACTCTTCCTGATAATATTCTCTATGTAATCCATAAACATTTTTTTGGTTTAATCATTAATAAAGGTATGATTTTTCACTATTTGGAATGTCACACCAAATGATTTAGTGTCACACCGTATGATCATATCTTCATGTGTCAAAGCAAACTGTGTTTTAACCTACCTATTAGTGAGTACTGAACTTTACTGATTGATTAAACAATTACCCAGGATAACATGGCCTTAATATTTCTGAACAGGATATTATTGCAGGGCTTTAACATGGGATAAGAAAGAATTGTAGTAGTAGATGGATGATGAGGATGTGCACAGGAATGCTACGCACACCTAAGTCTTCTGCCGGCCCACGGCAGAAGGATCCTAAAGAGACAATAAGGCGCATAGCCACACTTGGAGCCAAGGCAACATTTTATTAACACCAATTAGTGGAAACAGAACTCAGCATTCAGGTAAATTGCTTTTTTCCAAAGTCTCCTGAACTTGAACACAGCATTTTGTGTTGAACAAATGTAATTAGGAATCATGACATTACACCACATCTCCACTAGCTAAAGAGTGCTGGGTTGCGCAACTCCGAAAATAGCTGATCTACAAGCTCTCGCAGCACAACGTGTTGAGAGCTTGTAGATCAGCTATTTTCGCTAGTTTTGTCTCGGGTCCTACCTTAACACTGTCCACTGTCCAGTCCAGTGAGTGAAAGTACAAAAGTATTAGATCAGATTAGATTATACATTTAGACTGTATTGTACATCAGCCAGTCGTATTTGGTGAGGGTAGCAAACCGGCTGCCTTGTTGCGGTTCTGCTACGCCACAGACAACCTCCTGCTCTTCGTAGAAAATGCAGTCTCGCCCCTTTGGCTCCTCTCTCCTTGCTGGGTCATTGTTTAGTTTCTCCCTGTACTTTCTCGTTCTCTCAGCACTTGTCATTTTCCAGCTGACAAAAGAAAATGGAATGTATAGTTTAAGACAAAGAGAAAATATTGTTTAGATTGAAACAATATGTTAAGGTTTCTGTGAAGGGGTTTCTGCTCTGTCTGATGAATTTGAAGTATCACTGAATGAAGCTAAATTAAATTTTATGTAAAAATGTTTAAAACAAATGTTTAAATGTACAAAAGAAACATGGAACTTTGTTATTTATTGTTATATCTGTAGTTAAATACAGTATAAATCATATGGTGTGACAATCAAGTCATATGGCGTGACAAGCAGACATGTCACACCATTATGATTACAGTGACGTCAATACGTGCGCGTCCCGCGTCTCTGACGCATTCACGTTGCCTAGAGACGCATTCACGTCATTGTTCTGGGGTCCCACGGACGCATCGCCTCCATGGACCATTGGTGTCCACGTTAAAATAATTTACCACGTCGCGAAAAAAATAATATTTTAAAAAGTCCACAGACGCCACCATTGTTCATGGGTGAAGGCATGCTACTTGACCCTACGTTAACACAAATGAAATCCGCGTAGAAAGTCTTAAAACAGACGATAGAACTAAGACTGTGTGTGTTTTGAATCCACGACGCCATTTTGTGCGACTGCGCTTGGTCACAGAATTCAATGGGTGCCTGAGTTTTAGCGTAGCACCGGGCCGCTCTCTGACCATAGTGGCACAGCGTGTTAGGTGATACACCGAAAAGGGTTCCCCCACAGAACGTGTAGCACGGCGCAGAAACGTGACGTCACGTCTCTACACTGCAGCTCACTGCTCAGACAGCGACCCGCCTCCTTTCCCCTTCATTCAATAACAACTGGATATACAGTACACGCGCTATTGTTTATAGATGTGGTGGACATTGGACAACGTGTTAGAAGCCACACAGGTCTTCATTGCGTCTTTACAACAATAGCGACGATTAACGTTGTGGTGAACATGGTCAAATAACCTTTATTGGCTCAACTACAACACGGAGGAAGCAAGCTAGCCTAGCATGTATGCTATCTGAGACAGTCTATGTATGTAGCCTAGGCTGTCTAACTGTTTGATTGATTATAGCGTTTTCGTGGCAGCGCCGTCCATTTGGTGGTCCGCCGGGGCAGCGTACCACCGCGGCCGCCTGTGCCTTGCCCTCCCGCATCCATAGAGGGGTGGCACGTCCCTCTAGGATCAACCGTTCAAAACAAAAGTAGCCGATCTACAAGCAACCCAATCCACTGTTTTTGACCCAGTCCACTGGTTCTCTGTACAGCAGAGCAAACACAAGCACGCCATTCCATAGAAGCAGTAACAGTACAAACAGGAGACATCATCTCACTGAGAAGATCCATATATTATCGATGTATATAAAATAACAGGTGGCTGTTGATTATGAAGACTCGGTAAAAGCTTCTATCTGCGCCCCCAAGTGGTCAACATCCGATATTACCGGTGAACATAACCATAATAACCAATTCAATGCACTTTGTCAAAAATGACGTGTTGAATTTTTGTGGGACCCATAAAATATCCCTGGGACGCATCCGAAAGACACTTCCTGGGTCCCGGGACTCATTACATTAAAAACCTATTAACATCACTGTGATTAAGTGTCACACCATATTACGTTTTCTGCATTTAGGTTTACCTTGAGGCTACTATGTACACATTAGCATGCTAACAGCATGCTAGCTATAACAAAGCAACCTAGATCTACATGGAAATATGACCAAAACATCAAATAACTTAAGCTTTTTTTAATGAAAAGGTGTCACACCAAGAGACATCCAGAAGTGGTGAGTTTGTCAAAGTTTCAACAAGATGGCATTTCATGAAAATGTTAAAATCATAACTCACCTCAGACACCTGTCTTGCAGTTGTGCTGGGAGTGCTGAATAGCCTTACCGAAGAAGGACCTCTCTAGCCAATAGGTGTCCAAATAATTGCCTGTTTAATTTTTCCAAACTAGTGTCACACCAAATGATTTTGGTTTGGGGGACAAAATGTTTTTGATCAGAAATGACTGAAAACATTATGCTTTGACTTTGAAAAGATATAGGCTCACAAATAGACATTTTTTTTTTAGCCTAAATTCATTTTCAAATGATTTTTAGCAATTATTTTTCTTAGTTTTATTCAAGTTCCCACTTTGAGAAACAAGGTCAGGACAGTCACACCATATGAGTTTTGCCATGTTTGGTTGAAAATTCTGAAGAAATGAGGAATGAAATGTTTTAATCTTGAGTAAGTTCACAAAGCTTAATGTCCTGCACAATATTCAGAAGGTTTTTGACAAATATATTTTTTATTTATAGATGTTTGACACCGAGGACAGCGAAAACGTTACGTCACGTCACCCACCCCTATATCAAGACCTCATTTCACCCGTCTATTGTTGGTCTTTCTTTAGACCAATTCTAGCTGATCGAATTATATGCATTATTCCATACTTGTTGCTTATAAAAACAGCTTTAATTTGCACTCTTGATTGTCAAATATTGGACTAAATGCTTTTTAAGAGGTATTGGTCTTAAAATAATCTGTTTCGTTTTAGACGTCATTTGGCGTTTTCACTTGAACCTTAGATCAACGTTTGGATGAAAACCATTTTTAGACCATAACGTATTTTTTCATTTTTATCTTGTTGTTCTTTATCGGATGCTAACAGTATAGGTTGAAATGAGTGTATCTCCCGATTAAACCTTAATAATGGCAGTTTGCACCCACTGAGCAGTTTGCTGTCTATAAACGTTTAAAAGACGTCTGATAGACCTTAGTCCTTTGAAAAAGCTAAGTGTTAAATAACGGCATTTCGCACATTTATCCCGCGATGCTCGGCCGGTGTTAGTACCCTTAACATAAAAAATAATTGTGATCCACACTCTCTATCAGAGATCAAATCAGATCATATATTTGATGTGCAAACACACACACTCCCCAAACCATGCACTGCCCCCACCCTTATTCAATGAATATTGAATAATATATAATATAAAATCATTTTAATAGCTATTCATGAAGTTATAGTTTGCTCTATCAACAAACAATAAATTGCACTAACATGAAACGAACAGCGGGGGGGCAGTCAACTACTAATAGTGCTAAAACACAATACAAATTAGCACAGGTCTCATTAACTGGAGTTCCTGAGTTCGAACCCCGGCGACTCCCTGTGTCAAATAATAACGGCGCAAGAATGCATTGCAAATTCGATCAGTTACGGTGGTCCAGATAGGGTACGGCTCTCAGAAACAAGAAATAGTGATTTTAAACCCTGCTGGCTGCTATAATTTTTCAATACTTTCGGCGGCCGCTAAGGGCTAAATGTAGTTGTTTAAATCACATAGAAACAACGTCTGGGTTAAATCTGGGTTAAATCAAAACGTTGAAAAATCTTTCACATTTAGACTCCAAGGAAACCACATTCAAACCTGACGTCAGGTTACGGATAAGACGTAAAATGAACGTAATTTAACCCTCAAATTGCTGAAAGGGGTGTTAACGTAGAGTAAAGTAGGATGCCTTCACCCATGATTGGCCATGAACAATGGTGGTGTCTGTGGACTTCTAAAATGCTTTTATTTATTTATTTATTTGTTTTCGCGTAAATTATTCAACTCATTCTCTGCCGGTCAACTGCCTGATCAACAATTTAACTAGGGGGTTCCCTGCTGATCAACTTTTATCAACTTTTTAATAAAAAGTAAGTGTTTCTGGGTATCCAATTATTAAAGGAAGTTCTTATTTAACTTCATTTCAGAGCAGTGTGTGGAGTCCAGACTGCAGGTGAAGATGAACTCTCCAGACTCGGCCAGGGACATCTCTATTAAACAGGAGGAACCTGAAGACATCTCTATTAACACTTTCACAGCCCAGCAGTACTTGCCCGTAGTTCTTTAGAAGGCTCAATTTGCAGCCCATAATTTTTCGGACTTTGATCTAAACGTGTTTACAACAACTTCAAAGCAACTTCTGACATTGTTTGGGGTCAAGCTTATCAAAGGAAAGACTCAAAACGCTGGTTCAAACACAAACAAGCCGTCTCAGATCAAAGAAAATCAAATCACATGACCACAACAATGTGTTTGTGTGTGTTTGAGGAGAGATAGAGAGGGAGAGAGAGTTGATAAAGTTTGAGAGCGGTTAGTATATATTTTTTTGCCTTTTATTTTTTGGACAAGTGAGTATATCTTTTTTTACAGTAAGTTTAGTTCGTTTTTGTTGTATAGTAGCCATAGTAGTTGTAGTTAGGGTTAGTAGTAGTAGTAGTAGATCCATCAGTGTAGTAGTAGTTATTAGGTCTCTCACAATGCCTAAAGTTAAAGCAGAGAGCAAACACCCTGCTCGAGCTGGTCACCTCCCTCCCGGGCCCCCTGGAGATGCCCCCGTTGGTTCCAGCATGGATCGTGGTGGTCCGCGCCAGCGGACGAAGGATCGCTACTTGCGGCAGCGGGTTGCCCGGCCTCCTCGTCCTGAGGCGGAGATCCAGGACGCCATTCCTGTCCCCATCCCCCCTAAGCGCCCTGTGGCAGCGGAGCCACCGCTTCAGGATGAAGTCCCCGAGCCCGTCGCCGTTCCACTCCCCGACCGCGCTGAGGTCCAGTCAGAGATCTTTGCGGATCGCCCCGAGGCTCCGGACGAGACGGACGACGAG
The DNA here is from genome assembly GCF_963921795.1 of Nannobrachium achirus. NCBI lineage: Eukaryota > Metazoa > Chordata > Actinopteri > Myctophiformes > Myctophidae > Nannobrachium > Nannobrachium achirus. The sequence continues at coordinate 48,186,334 of NC_137826.1, read as the reverse complement.
GAATTGTTGGCTTCGGATGCCGAGGAGGAACCATTGCTTTGTTCACCCCCGCTGCGACACAGCATGAGAGCCACCCAGGCTCGGGAGTATGCTGAGAGCCCGTTCAACTCCCAGTCTGATCCATCCAGCGAAGTGGAGCCGGAGGAAGAATGGTTTCCGAGGAGGGAACACGGGGACACTAGCGGTAAGGAGCATTTTATTGTATTTTTATGGTTTTATCGTGTTTTTTGTGTTTTATTCTAAGTAACAGCGATTGTGCAGAAGAGATGCGTGTGCGCGTGCACGTTGCTCGTATAGTCAGACATGTAGCGATCACTGCATTCTCTCAGAGAAACACGTGTGGGTGCGTGTGCCCATGTTGCTCATATTGTGTTCTGTTGAAAATGTATTCAGACAGTGCATTCTCTGAGATAGATGGAGTGCGCCGCCGTGTGGGTGACAGGCGTGCCTGCATGCATGTGTCATGTTTTTGTGCTAATTGTGTGTTGTCTCTGTGTTCTCTTTTTGTGATGTAGACTCAGAGTTTGAGGATCCAGTGCCCACTGCATCTGACTTTGAGGGATTGGCTGGCTGTAGTCAAGGTGAGGTTATTTTTCTTACAGATGGCCTACATTTATCCTATCTGTTTGTTCAATGCTTTTATCAAGCTATCAAGTGTCAAAATGCATGGCCCAGAGACATGCTAGAGATGTAAATAATCAATTGATTTTGTTCACATGTTTACCTTAGCATAACTATAACTAGAGACATGATGGGGATGTAAATAATCAATTGATATTGTGCACATGTTTACCTTAGAATAACTATAACTAGAGACATGATGGGGATGTAAATAATCAATTGATTTTGTGCACATGTTTACCTTACCAAAACTATAACTAGCCCATTTGCCATTTTGTGATTTCAGCTACTGAGTCGAGACAGTCACAGCCAACCTCATCTTCCAGATCACCTGTTGGCAGTACCAAGAGAGGTAAGGACAACGTTTCTCATTACACTTGCCACACACAAAAAGATATTGTATGTAACAATGATCCAACAATGATCCAACATTAGTTTTTATTATATGTTGACACATTAGCAATGTAAATGTATGTTTTCTCATGCCAACAAAGCTCCTTTAAATTGAATTGTAATGTAGTGTAAATACATGTATTGCAATGTATACGTATTTTATGGTAATTATGTATTTCTATAATTTACAGGGCGACAGGCAACAAACAAGCCTGTTCCTTCTGCTTGGTTTGCCTTGGATCAAGAGCCTTGGGAGCCAGTAGAGATCCCCTTCACAGCTGTTCCCGGCCTTCGCAATGGTGCTTTGGAGCTGCAGTCGGACCAACCGGTGGACTGGCTTGAGCTAATCCTCACAGACGAGTTGTTCGAGCTCATCTGTGAACAGACCAACCTTTATGCTGAACAGACCATCCCCACAGTTGCAAACAAGCCAGCGTCCAGGGTCTACAATTGGGTACCTGTCGCTGTGGAGGAAATGAAAGTTTGGTTTGGGCTCCTGTTCCTGACCGGCATAATCTTCAAACCAGAGCTTGACATGTACTGGTCTGTAGACGAGATGTACGAGACCCCCTATTTTGGCAGATGCATGGGCCGTAATAGGTTTCGTCTCATACTCAGGTTCCTGCACTTCTCTGACAATAATGAAGAAGACGTAAACGACAAGCTGTACAAGATCCGTCCAATCGTGGAATACCTGGTGGGAAGGTTCCAGGATGTCTATCACCCAGCTCAGGCCATCTGCATCGACGAGGGGACCCTTCTGTGGCGTGGGCGGTTGAGCTTCAGGGTGTACAACCCACAGAAGCCTGTCCGCTACGGGATCAAGTCCTACATCCTGGCGGAGTCAGCAACGGGTTACTGCTACAACATGAGAGTCTACTGCGGGGATCACATGGCCTTGGCTGATACTGTGATGGGTCTGCTTGGTAACCTCGAAGGTCTTGGGCACATGTTGTACCAAGACAACTTCTACAATTCGGTGACACTCTGCGAGATGCTCTTGGACAAGAAGACTCATGTGTGTGGCACACTGCGCAAAAACCTAGGAGAACCACCAGCCATAAACTTGGCCACCAATCTTGACCTGAAAGGTGGAGCGGACCGCATTGTCCGCCACAACAGGAACGTCATGGCTTTGGCCTGGAAGGACACAATCGTGGTCAGGATGGTCACGACATTCCACCAGGATGAGATCGGAGAGGTCATGGTGTGGTCCAAGAAGGAGAAGAAAAAGGTTCCCAAACTGAAGCCTGTCTGCGTCATCGACTACAACCGGAAGATGAACGGCGTTGATAAGCTGGACCAGGTAATTTCGTACTACCCGATTACCCGGAAGTCCTACAGGTGGCACAAGAAGCTGGTGGCATACCTGTTTCAGATCGCCTTACACAATGCCCATGTGCTCTACAGGGCAAAAGATCCAGAGAACCACAAGCAAAGCATGCTGGAGTTCATGGGGAGTGCAATCAAAGCCTGGACACGGCCCCACCTGAGGGTCAGACGGGGAGCCCTACGCCTTCTCCCTGCCCCCAAAGTCCCTGTCCCCCAAGCCCATGTTCCCGTGTATCACCCCCCCACTGCAAGCAAAAAGCGTCCATCTAGGAGCTGCTGGATCCACGCTGATGCCGGTGTCAGAAAAGAATCCAGGGTCTGGTGTGGTGTCTGTAAGGTCACACTGTGCAGGGGGGCATGTTTTGCAGATTACCACACACGGCATAACATTCCCTTCTAAAGAGTTAACTGGAAGCATGGACTATTTGAGTGAAAATCGTCAGAAATCCCGTCAGTTTCTCTGCACAGCCAGACTTGAGATGGCTGTCAAAGTGTTAAACAGGAGGAACCTGAAGACATCTTTATTAAACAGGAGGAACCTGAAGAGATCTCTTTTAAACAGGAGGAACCTGAAGACCACCCACATCTCAGTAAGTTTCATGTGCTCCTCCTTTCCTTAAAGGTTCTACACCATGCATTTAAAAATAATTTATATGTGCCCCAAAAACGTTTTTCAAAAGGTTTGAGGCCAAATTACCACTCCTGAATACAGAGCCCCTGTCATTTCTGCCTGGCTTTCAGAGCATTTTTAGCTGCAGTACCACCTTGTCCTGAGTGGGAGGACTGCGCTATTGAGCCAGTTTTGGCTCCACACTCCTCCCCACCTTCTGCTCAGCAGGCCTGCCCAACCCTCTCCCACGACCGAGTATTTCCCGGTGAACCTAAGCGCAACGGTGGGGGCTTTGGAGTGTGGGGAACACGCACCACTGACTATTGCTGATGATGGAGAGGTTATATAGCTTAACCTTTGTGTATTGAGAATGAGAGGCACACTTGCCGATTTAGTAAGAGACTCGTCGCCAATTGCAAGATATTTAAAAGTTATTTGGGGCCATGATGATAACCTTTTCTTCCCACAACTAGACTAAGGATTCATATTGTCTGTGTTATTGTTTACAACCACAATTATTCACGTGTGGCAAGATCGCGGTTTCACTAGTTTTTAGTAGGCTATAGTGTAGGCTTTGAAGCCTTTTCAGAAGTTAATTTAATGTTTTCCATTTAATGATTTCCTTTATCCTCATCTAATCTTTTAAGGTCTTATTTTAGTTGTTTCTCATAAGCTCGTGACCCTCCTTGCCCATCGGCCCCCACCTTTGCGCACAGGTTCACCGGGAAATACGCGGTCGCCCCTCTCCCAGCTCCTCCTGCCTACTTCTCAGGCCTGCCCACCCCTCCCCAACCCCCACTCAGCACAGCAGTAGCAGTAGGTCTCGATTGTGACATCACAATCGGGACCTTTCTCAGACATCCCATTCTGAGACCTGCTTACATAGATCTGCCCATAAACTGAGAAAGACAATGGTCAGAAATAGGACTTTGTGAGGATAGAACTTGCTGGTGGGACACAAAAAAAATACATAAAAATTGGAAAAATGAAAATTCATGGTGTAGCCCCTTTAATATTTGCGGTCTTCACAGTATGAAGTGAGCGTGCCTTTTATGAGTTCATTTCATTAACTCATACAGTGCCAGGCGACTTTTAGAGCAACTTTCTCACTATGGAGTTCCCTGCCAAGCGACTTTGGGCGACTTTTACTTAGAAAAAAAAAAGAAAAAAAAAAATTTTTTTTTTTTGGACCCAATTAAATCTAGTAAACATGATTTCAATCGCGATTTTGCATGTTCCACCCCCCATACAACCCCATCTTTCAAACATGGCAGCCATTTTTGTTTACATCTGAAGAAAACATTATGGCTGATAAATCATGAATGCCTGAACGGATTTCCAATCTTTTTTTTTTGTTTGAAAGCTGTGAACAGCCTGCACAAACATGGTGCATGATCTGTGCATGGGCGTGCATGATCTGTGCACTATAAATTACATGGGAGTCTATGGAGGCTTCTGGCACTAGTGCCACTCGAGGGGCATTTTAAATTGGCAGTAAGTGAGTTAAGTGTTGGCCAAGCTCTGTGGGAAAGAGCATGTCCCGCAAAGCCAGATGTAGGAGCAGTTGGCACACTCACTTCACACTAGGTGTGATTCTTGTTTCTGTTCTGCCACAATGTCTTATTTTGACTATAACATAACAATGGCACAAAATATTATTCCACTGCTAATATCCCTATAGGCCAGGGGTGTCCAAAGTGCAGCCCGGGGGCCAAATGCGGCCCGAGGACACATTTTATTCGGCCCTCTGCTTCATTCCTAAATTTTATTATAAACGGCCCACCAGTACTGTCAAACAAGAATATTCTCCCAGAGTATAAGGCGGTCGCACAAAAGTAGTGAAAACAGCAGATCTACAAGCACACAGATCGGCTGTTTTCAGTAGTTTAAATCATTTTTAAAATGATAAATGCAAAAACTTTTTTTCTTTTTCTTTTTCTTTTTTGGTTTTCACCCGACAACGATATGTATGGGCCTTTGTTTACATTATATCAGGAGATGTAGTCGGCCCTTGGGTGTTTTAATATTTTCTAATGTGGCCCCCTTTGAAAAAAGTTTGGACACCCCTGCTATAGGATATGCCATCATGGGAATATCTCTCTAAATACATTATATTCAATATTTTCTTATTACCATATCCAAAAACACATTTTGCACAAATGCAATGTGAAAGAAAAATGGATCATATAACTCACAGACCATATAACGGTTTGTGGGCTGTATTTTGAATATCTTAAGTACCCACTCTTATGCCTTAACTTATCTAGGCCTGTCCATACTGTCTCTGACCGCCGAACGTTTCATCGGAGAGTTCCGACTTTTCAACGTGCAGCTTTCCCAAATCTGATTCGGGGTAATGCTTTACCGGACCTTTCCGACGAAAGGTTAGGTGATCGGAGACAGTATGGACAGGCCTTTAGATTAAAGCACGAGAGCTGGTAGTTAAAGAGGCGGTGCCATAATTTTGTACTTTTTTTCTGGTTTTCATGTGTCTAGGAGGTTGACAGTACTTCATTAGACCCCCTGGTGTGGTTGTTATGTGTAATTATGTATTCCCTTTGTATTTGGGGTTTCTTCTGGGAGGCTGACACCTTGTGGGTCAAAGGTGCTCATTCATGAATTGGAGCCCCAGCGCGTCCATGAACACAAACTATGACGCAAACGCATCATTTGAGCCCCACTACGTCACGTTTCAGAGGCGTTTCCAAACGCGGAAGTACGCTTCATGCGCTGGGTGAGCAACTCAATGCAAGTGGACGGGCGGGGATATCTAGTGCCCTCTCTATACTTATTATAACTCTATGGTCACCACCCACCATGACAACCAGGCATACTTAAGATGAACAGGAGGAGATACTTCAAAGACCAGAGGAGCCTGGTGGATCAATGTTGACAAGAAACGTGAAGTTGATGAAGACATCTATCCACACTGCTCTGAAGCTGAACTCTAACTTGAATCTGACACTGAAGTCCACACTGGAGGAAAAACTATACCAGTGTATACATTGTGGCAAGAGTTTCAGTGAGTTAGGTAATCTAAAGGTACATGAGCGTATCCACCAGGGGAAAAACCCTTCAGCTGTACAGATTGCGGCAGTAGCTTTAGTCAGAGAGCCCATCTGAAGCAGCATGTGAGGATTCATACGGGGGAAAAGCCCAGTGGCGCCAGTTCAGCAAAAGCTATAGGGTATGGCAAAGATGGGAGGCCTCTTGGAAAATTACATTTTGGCATTACATGCATTACATTTTGGATAGCACGGTTCAATTGTGAAAATAGCAGATCTACATGCTTACAACTTGTAAGCATGTAGATCGGCTATTTTCACAATGTCTGAAAACAATGTACGTTTTTACACGGGTTTCTACGGTTTCTTGGGCTGGATATGGCAGCCTGGAATGTTTTTTTCAAGTGCAGCTAAACTAAGCATGTTAGTAAACGTGCCACAATTAACAATAATGCATTGCACCTGTGCAGCTGACCTGCGGAACCTGGGAATATACCATTTTGTCAAGATGGGGAGAATACAAGTGTGCAGAATATAATTATAATACGTTGAAAAACTATACCAGTGTATACATTGTGGCAAGAGTTTCAGTGAGTTAGGTAATCTAAAGGTACATGAGCGTATCCACCCTGTAAAAAAGTGTCAACATGTTTTTTTTAGACCATATGTTCTGAAGGCACACCAGCGTGTCCACACTGGAGAAAGACCTTTCCAGTGTAAACTGTGTAACAATAATTACGGCCATTCATCTTTGCTCAGGAGACACCTTGAGATTGCACACACTGAATACCAGTCTGACAAGAGGTTCAGTGAGTTGGGTAATCTAAAGGAACATGAGTGTATCCACACGCTTTTCCAATGTCAACAATGTAACAAGTATTTGTCTACAGCATCTACTCTGAAGGCACACCAGCGTATCCACACCGGAGAAAAACCTTTCGACTGTAAACATTGCGGCAAGAGTTTCACAGCTAAACGTTCTCTGAAAAAACATCAGACAAGACGAAGCGCCTCCTCTCCCCAGCTAAGTCTTGCCCCATGCAGGACCTCAATATTCCATAGACAACGCATTGGTGACTTCGGTTCCAACTAACTAATAAAAACCTTGGAGTGGTCCTGGCCAGCCAGCTATCTTTCAAGGCACACATTGCATCAGTCACCCTGTCCTGTAGGTTCACAGTCTATAACTCTATAACTGTAACTCTCTCCTCACTGGCCTCCCAGCATGTGCATTAAGCCTCTCCAACTGATCCAAAATGCCGCGGCACAAATGGTCTTCAACCAGCCTAAATTATCACGTCTCCCCCTTTCTCCGGTCCCTCCACTGGCTCCCGGTTTTGCCCTGCACATAATACAAAACACTGATGCTGGCCTTCAAGGCAGCCAAAGATATGGCACCTCCATACCTCCAAAACCTGATCAACCCTTACAACCAGCCTGTTCACACAGGGATGCTGACAGAACCCTCACTAAAAACCTCAGGACAAAAATCCACTAGTCCATTAAATGATTCCACAATTCACCCTCCTACCTACCATAGGGTACAAGGGGGAGAACATGAAAACTCCACACAGAAAGGCCCCAAGCATCCAAAGTGTCCTGCGCCACTTGACAGGTTATTGTTGACCTGGCAGATTATTGATTTTTGTTTTTCCTTTTTTGTTTTTCTCTCTTCTACTGCTAGACTGATGATAGGTTCTTGGTTTAAATGTGATCCTAGAAGACTTTCAATGCATTTCATGTATTACCTTGTGCTGTCCTTGCTTATTAGTGTGGCTGCCCAACAGGGAAACACTGCAGTCCTGGAGAAACTTTATTCTAGATAAACTTTATTTGTGAGTAAGTCCATTGAGTCAAAGGAGAAGAGGTGCTCCCCTTGACCATACGTGAAGCTAGATATCATTTTTTTTAGGTTTTAAAAGTTTTACTGATTAGGTGTGTGGCCTCCCTATGCTATTGTTTTTCTAGATTGATATTCCTATGCATATAGTTATATTGTTGTTAATGTACTGACATATTATCTTGCTTATTATATTGATGTGTATTACCCGGGGGGTTGCATCAATGCATGTCCGTTTGCGTGAGAGGTGTGACCCCTGCTCAGAAAAGATATGAGGCGGTGGGGGTGCACGGGACAAGACTAATTCAACACTGGTTAAGAGTGTCTGCTAAATGCCTTAATCGTTTGAAGAAAAGAAAAAAACAATGTATATTAAGTGTTACCTTTAACCATTTATGTTGAGTTTATTTTATTATTCTTTTTAGCTAGAGATTGCCATCAAAGTCATATGTATCTCAAATTATGTTGGTGCTGTTAATTTATATCAGGGGTGCCCAAAAGGTAGATTGTGATCTATAGATCACAAAGGCTGTGCAGGTAGACCACATGATATGCCCCTAAAAAATATAATGAAAATATAAAACCTATTTTTGGCATCTGTCACTTGAATTAGGGTGACTTCACTTAGTGACCCTTCATGGCTTCTAAAGTAGGCAAACCACCCAATGCAATGCTTTGTTTTCAAGAGTCAGTAGCATTACAAAGAACCCGAAAACCTACACCTGGACCAAAACCTACCTCCATACAGAATGATAAAAACTTTTTTCCACACCATTTCCCATTCCAAGTGCTTTGTCTTATACTAACACCAGTGCTGCTATTTAAAAAAAATGTTTTGTGGTGGGTAGATCAAGTCATAAAAGTGTGGACACCTCTGATTTACAGTATATGGTAGAACAGTTTTTTTCTTCTAGAAATTGACATTTTTGACGCTATGATTTAAATGTAATGAATTCCTGTTTTAAACAATAAATGTAATTGGAATATGAACTGTAGCCCCTTCCTGTGTTTTATTACATGCCCAATGGCTCTCGTTTTGAGTGGTTCTTTGCATTCAGCCCTGGTGTCAGTTCTGTGAAATGGTGACCGGTGGTCAAGTCAAAGACTGAGGAACCTTATATAGGCTTCCTTCCACAGGTGTAGGGAAGATCTGCACAACGCTACCACAGACACGTCAAAGTGGTAGCAGAACCCATGCTCAAAAGTAAAAGTACAAAATGTTTGAAAATGGCAGATCTACAAGACGTGTTGTGAGCTTGCAGATCAGCTATTTTCAAATAGCCTAGGTATAAAATAGGGCTGAAGTGGTTAACGTATGTTTTATAATATTACAACAAGTTATATCTGCAAAGTAACTAAAGTTTCCAAATAAATGTAGTGGAGTAAAAGTACAATATTTGGACCTGGGACGTAGTGGAGTAGAAGTAAATAAATCAGCAGAACATTACTTTTAAAAACACCCCTTAGCTTTCATACCTGGTGCAGACTACAAGGGGCTCTTGTATTGGCTCAGGGGCGTCAATTGGGTATGGCAGGGGTATGCAGCTGCCATACCCTGAGTCCAGGGGGGGAAATAAAAGTTACTTTTAAATATAAATCCATGAATGTCTCTTTGTTTATCTGTGCTGGTTATTATGTTGTTAAATACAGTAAAATAACTACACATGCAAAATGTTACAAAATGGTTACTTTAACAAGGTATAATTATACACTTTTTATTCTCCCCATTTTGACAAAATGGTATATTCCCAGGTTCCGCAGGTCAGCTGCACAGGTGCAATGCACTTGAACAACCGTTCCAGGCTGCCATATCCAGCCCAAGAAACCATAAAAACATCATGCCTGTTGCTAAGGTATGGCAACATGACTGGTGTCTTACCAGTCATGTTGCCATACCTTAGCTTTTTCTGAACTGACGCCACTGTATTGGCTCTATTCTAATTTACTTGGGAGAGGTAAAGGACTATCCTCATTAGTGTATTTTGCATTGGGCTGTCTGTAGTTTATCCTTTTTTTTCCTTTTTTTTTCTCCACAAGTTCACTTTTGTATTCTCTTATGTATTTGCAGAAAGCATGCACGTGGACCCCGTCGATTTGGTTTAAAAATAAAATACAAATGTCTAGATTTCTTCCACCTTATTGATGTTTATATTATTTTTAGGAAAACACATCAAAATACACCTATACGGTTTCCAATATGCTTATTGAAATGCACTTTATGGATTTTTATTGTTATACATGCTCTCTTCAAAACAAATGTTCTTTGAGATTTTATTTTGAAAGGTGTGGCCGGAAGTCGTGTTTGTCATCATGGTGCGTTTTCTCACTCTGGTTAATCATAACAACTGTGACGCAGCGTCGCTGATCCATTCTGTGAATAGAGAAGGACATTATAAACAGCACTTGCATCATTTAAAAGGTTTGAACGGCGAGTGATTGCAATCAGTCTCAGATGTTAATGTTAAAAAGAGAGCTAAGATCTTGTATGCTTAGCCAGCGTGGAGGCGGAGAGGCGGCCGCCTCCCCAAGAGTGATCCTGACCTGTCTCCCTCGCCCATAATGACGCATAGCCTATTTCTTCTTTTGTCTTCATGGGGTGGCAGCGGGTTGCATGGGTCATCTGTACTTGACTGGCAACTTTGGCAGGTTTAGGGCTGGCATTTCGCCTGCCCTAAATCTAATTCCTGGCCACGCTATACTGTCTTGTAGAACAGGGGTCTTTAATGTTTTCAGACCAAGGACCCCTTAGTTGAGAGAGAGAGATGAAGCAGCAGGGACCCCCACTACCTTATCATAGATTACATATAGTTTCATTGTTTGACAGCACAATTATCGTCAGTGTATTTTGGATTCATGTCAATTTGTGTTTTCAGATATTTAACCACTTGAACCGTCAATACTTAATACACTTGGCCTTTTTTCTGTACTTAGTCTGCTCTTTTTCCCCTCTACACCAAAGCTCTTTGCCAAAAATAGACGATCTACAAGCTATAGAACGCCTCGTAGATCTGGGCGGTTAAAGTTCTCAGAATATGGACACTAGGGTTCAAGACAAGTGGTTAATATAAAAAAGGAAGAAAAAAAAGTTTCTATCACTCAAAGATTTGGTGGACCCCCTGTAGTAACTCTGAGGACCCCCTAGGGGCCCTGGGTCCCCTGTTGAAGACCCATGTTGTAGAATAATAAACATTAGATTTTTAGTTGCTATAGCAACTTAGACATTGGAACAGACAAAGTTCATCAAGGACGATGATACACGAAAGAAGGAGAACATTATGAAGTGTGTTTGAATGGGTGCCGATCGAGGTGACAATGCATGTTTACAACTGTCAACATGGTACTTCCTTTGTATGTATTTACTTTGTTTTTTGAGGTTTGTATGTATGTTGTTGTATTATGTTGTTACATTTCTATTTTTATTCATGATACATGTCTATCCCTCATTGATTCTGGATTCCATGAATAAAAAACAACATGGTATAAATCTCTCAAGTGCTACGCTACTAAAAGGACATGTTGGGCTTTAAAAACAAACATAAACATTTTAAAATCTATTCTAAAGCGGACAGGGAGCCAATGAAGTTGGGCAAGAATCTGCATATATGATCACGCTTTTTCTTGCCAGTAAGGAGGCGTGCGGCAGCATTCTGAACAAGCTGCAGACGCCTGAGAGCAGATTGGTCAATACCAACATATAAAGCACATCACTATAAATGAAAAGGAACTTTTCTTTGACGATGGCTAGCCAAATTTACAACATGGTAAATCTATTGTACTATTTGCAGCTATTAAGTTTGCAACACATTAGTTATACTTTCATCTTATTCACATTAGACTAGTGTTCCTTATGTAAACTTAAAGCAGGGATCTCCATATATGGGCATAAAAACAGGTGACATCACAGTGATGTCAGATACTCAGAAAGGGATCTCCATATATGGGCATAAAAGGGATTATGTGATGTCAGATACTCAGATCAGGGATCTCCATATATGGGCATAAAAGAGATTCATAGCCAAGACAGATCCGATGGTGCACCCTTAGGTGTCTTACTGGTAATTAGGATTAATGGCACACCCCTTCAAACGTTTAAGAATGTTTCATGAATGTGACTTGACTTCACTTGGGATTAAATTTAAGAAGAGAATTTAGGATGTTATATGAGGTGAATGAGGCCCATGGAGTTCAATGGAGGAGTGTTGCAAGCTTGAGGATTGGTCAAGCTTCACGTGACATCACAATACATAATATAGTAAGACGCCGCCCTAAGGGCCAGAAGGGCGCTTGCACATGGGCGCGTGCACGCATCCGCCTCTGTGATGGCAGACTGCTGGGCAAGCGCTGGTGCTTTTGCATGGGATCAACTTTGACCAACAAAAAAATATCACAATCACTTGGTTGTTTAAGTTAAAATGTGTCCATATTTTCCCAAATATGGGATGACTGACATCATAGATGTCTGCCGTCATAGACCACATGAGATTGACACAATATGTCCATATATGGGCATCTGACATTATAAATGTCTGATGTCATAGGCTTAATGTTGATGACATCAGGGATCTCCATGTATGGGCATAAAAGGGATTGTATTAGTACTAGAGGGTCGCGGCCCTTCGGGCCGCGAACATCTAGTTAAAAAAATAAATAAATAAATAAAAAAAAAACGTTAAAAAAAAATTTGGGGGGGGAAACTATTGTGGCGGAACTATTGTGCCGCAGCGCACGTTTCCGGTCGGACATATTTGACCGGCGGACTATTTTATACAGAGGCAAAATATGAGGGTAATAACGAATACAACTGTATACAGAGGTTTGGAAACGACATCTTGCAAAGGTGACATGGGTGTTTTGAATTTTTAAGCTATATTTAGTACATATGTAGTACATCTTGGCCACGTGGTTTGGTATTTAAGTTAGCGATACATGACCCGGAAGTAGATCACTTACTCTTTTGTAATATAAAGATAGGCAATCACACTTGATGTTTTCTAGTTAATGTTAGTTATTCTTCACACTAGGTCTACAGTTGTTAAAGTCCTTCACTTTTCATTTCAGACCAGTCTTTGGAATCCAGACAGCAGGTGAAGATGAACTCTCCAGACTCAGCCATGGACATGTTAATTAAACAGGAGGAACCTGAAGCCATCTCTATTAAACATGAGGAACCTGGAGACCACCCACATCTCAGTGAGTTTCATGTGCTCTTCCTTTCCTTAATATGCAGGGTCTTCACAGTGTGAAGTGAGTGGTGACTTTTATGAGTTCATTTCATTACGCTTCTGATCTGTGTGAGTCTGAACTGTGTGACATACTATAACACACATCTTTGACTGGCCTTTTCTCAGCTTCTTGATTTGAGGTTTAACCATTTGAACCCTAGCATCCTTAGGCCCCGTACATACGGCAACGCTCTGTAGAGAAAACGGCGAGGTCCCGGGATTTTGCCGTTACGTTTTGCTTTTTATAAAGCGTTCATATGAAGCCAGATTAGGGCTTGAAAAGATTTAGTGTCCATGTAGTTTCGCTAGTGGCGGTGACGTACGGAGAGATGAGTATACTTCCTTGTTTTCCATTCACCATGGTAACCTGGCTCACCACGAGCTGCAGTAGGCTGTATGGAAGCGTATGCGAGGCATTGCGAGCCATGGCGTCACATGTGTTGTCCTTTCTTGCGTTTCTGTTGTTCTGTTGTTCATGCGGTGACGCGAGGGGAGAGAGGAGTCAGCTTTTCCACCCAAATTTGCGGATCCAGATCGTTCCGTTTTTAACCCCCGAAAATGCCGTTGTCGTCTGAACGGAAGGCCTATCTGACTTTTTCTTTTGCGGAATTATCGTTGCCAAAACGCAGTGTGAACGGCGCCTTAGATTGTGGGGAAACGGTAGCCAATCTACATGCTCACAACACTTTTCAAGAGATTTGGTGTACAGGGAAGACTTGATCAACTAAGTATTAGTTCATTAAGTAGAGTGTTTTAGTTTAACAACTTTCAAACAAGTATTTGAAAACTTACAGTCTGCACTTTCTTTCTCTTTACAAAACTGAAACATAACCATTAGGTGCAACACATTCAATCAGATGTGAAAACTACTTGCTTGGCCTACTCGTAGTGTGCACAGGAGTTTCTGAGATTTGGACACACAGGCAGACACATTTACAGACTCACAGAACCATTTACAGACATGCAGAGCTGCGCAATAAACATATTTTACAGACGGGGGGCACACGTCAGTCTGACGGCTCATTCTTCCGACTATGTGGCTACCTACGCATGCGATTAGGGTCAGAGAAAGGGTTAGTAATGGGGAGAGTCAAACGAACATCGGAGTAATGTGTGTGGGAACAATAACATGCACCCTTCAGTTACCACCCACCTTTAGAAGTGCTTCTGTTTCATAACCTAATGCACTGAGTGGCATGACTCATTTACTCTCAAATTGGAGCTCAGGTGTGAAGTATTGTTTTAAAATTCTGAATTTCTCTGTTCCAATAACATATTTTCTATGACATCATCATTAATTTTGGGAGTAAAGTAGCTAAATCTATTTCAAATATGTTGTTTTGTTTTTGTTTGAATTTGCTATAGTCTTTGCTAAAAACGTCCTGAACCTGTAGCCGTTTAGTCAATCTTATCTTGGTAGGTAATATCTAAATTTGTACTTTGAAGAATGTGTTTTGGTGTTGACTATCATGTTATTCTTCTGCTCCTAGACATCCTGCACGTGGTTGTGTGTAAAGAGGAGGATCCTCCTGAACAGGAAAGAAGCTACAGTCTGCTCCAGGAGGAACCAGCGCCTCCGCACATTAAAGAGGAACAGGAGGAGATACCTCAAAGACCAGAGGAGCCTGATGGATCAAAGTTGACATTCCCAGCAGTGAAAGGTGATGATGATGAAGAAGACCTCTCTTCCCACTGCTGTGAAGTTGAAGTTGAACTCGAATCTGACACTGAAGTCACTGAAGACAGTGATGATTGGGAGGAGACCAGTGGGGGTCAGTCAGAGTTAAACACAGGTACATGTGTGGGGGAAGCTGATCTAGGAGAAGTACAGACACATCAGCCGACTTTCACAGGAAAGAAAAGACACATCTGTAATCACTGTGACAAGAGTTTCAGTACCTCAGCTAAGTTGACGAGACACCATCGCATCCACACCGGAGAAAAACCTTTCCACTGTAAACATTGTGGAAAGAGTTTCAACGAATCGAGTAATTTAAAGTCACACCAGCGTGTCCACACAGGAGAAAAACATTTCCTCTGTAAACTTTGTGGCAAGAGTTTTGGTTCGTCGACTGATCTGAAGAGGCATCAGCGTATCCACGCTGGAGAAAAACCTTTCCAGTGTAAACATTGTAACAAGAGTTTCAGTGACTCAAGCGCTCGGAATAAACACCAGCGTGTCCACACTTGGGACAAACCCACTAGAGAGAAACCTTTCCAATGTAAACAGTGTAACAAGAATTTTACTGCAGCTTCTTCTCTGAAAAGACACCAGTACTCTCACACTGGAGAAAAACCTTTCGACTGTAAACATTGTGACAAGACTTTCAATGACTCTGGTGACCTGAAGAGACACCAGCGTATCCACACTGGAGAAAAACCTTTCCATTGTACATTTTGTAACAAGAGTTTCCGATCATCAAGTAATCTGAACCAACATCAGCTTGTCCACACCGGAGAAAAACCTTTCCATTGTAAAAATTGTGACAAGACTTACAGTTATTCAATTGACCTGAAAAGACACCAGCGTATCCACACTTTAGAAAAAAACTAACCATATACAGTGTTAGAACAAACCAGAACGTGTCACAACTTTGTGTCCACACAACAGAAAAGTTACATTTTGTCAGCTACTCAGAAAGGTTTTTTCCAACACGCTGTTGTCTTTTCAAATGTAAACAGCCCTTAGCACTAACCCTAGCCTTGACGACCATGAGCCCTTTTGCAAATGCTAAAATTTAGATTGCATGTTATGTTTTAGTCAGAGGATGCAATTGTATGTTTTGCAAATTATCTTAGCACTATTCATTTCTTTATAATGGTATAACTACGGTTTTGATGTCATGATTTTAATGTAATGAATTCATGTTTCACTCAATGCATGTAATTGGAATGTAGCCCCTTGCTGTGTTTTATTACATGCCCAATGGCTCTCATAATGAGCGATTCTTTGGTGTCAAAGAAACTCATAACATGTCTACGGTGGGTTTTTATGAAACAAACAGTTTGCAGATAGAAAGAGAATAATTCAAGTTTTCCATACAGCCGCAATGTTGGTGAGTTTGAGGTTGTGTAATACAATCAGATGGCAAAAAAAAGAAGGAAAAAAAAACAGTTTTGATGCATGGCTGCCAATAGGAGGTATTGCAACCCTAGATTCAACATATTTAAAAAAAGATCTAGTGTTGAAATGTGTGGCTAGTGTCAGCCCTGGTGCCAGTTCCGTGAGACTGGTGATCGAAGTCAAAGACAGTTCCAGGAAGACAACACCCCAAGAGGACCAGTTCCTCACCCTTACTTTGCTGGGACACCCTCTGCTTTCTTCCACAGATTAGGTTTGTTACAGTATGTGGGCAATGATTGGAGCATCTTATTGTTGTGGCCATGTGGCCTTGTTTGGTTGTACGGCCTTGTTTCTTTGAATACATACGTTTTCACCATGGTTTTTCACCATGGTTTAACAGTTTAAAATCATCTTCATGTACACCTAGATTTTCATAGCCTGCATGGATGTCCTTTACAGCAGTGGTTCTCAACCTTTTCAGGTCATGAACTGTGGACCCCCCCTCCCTCCCCCTCCCTGAAAAGCACCCAAACTAGGGACACTAGCAGATCTACAAGCTCACAAGAGCCGTGTTGAGAGCTCTGAACTTTGTTAAACTTTAACTTAACCCCAGGCCCCCGTATTCTGGGGAAAACGTTCACAGAAAATAGCAGATGCACAAGGCGGCAAGGCGTGAGCTTGTAGATCGGTTATCTCCAGCGAAAAAATTTAATGTAAGGACGAAAACAGAAAAAAAAAGTAGTAGTAGAGTAGTCTTGGGACCACAATGGAAACAAATATACACATATTTTTGTTTGTGTTATTTAGTGTTATCGTTTTACTGTAGAGGTTGCACTGTTTACATTTTTGACCAATGAAGTATTCAATCAATAATTATTCAACCAAATAGCTGTCTCCAGTCTCCACTCTACTGGTCTGTAGGCTACACAAAAGTATGTGCTAAAACGCTAAACCCTCCTTGCCTGTGGAGGGCAACATTTACACTTCAGCCTGCCAACATCGTGTCAGCCTCTTATTCTGAAGAGATCTTCACCGGTCACCAGAAGTCTTATATCTGCTAGCTTAACACAGCTTCAGTCTTTCCGCTCTGTGGAGGAAAACAGAAGAAGAAGGAAAACATTCGACGGTTATAATGAGCAACGTGAAACTGGCGAATATAGGATTTCCGGTGTAGGAGCGGGCGAATATAAGACCTTCAAAATAAGTAATGTTTGTAAAGACCGTACATTTATTTAAAATAATACATTTACGATGTGTGTATTTTTAAATTGTTTATACTGGTGTACTTCAAAGCACTTGAGTATGGAATCTGCCTGAAAATATTTACATAAATATGCTGAATACCATGACTCCCCCTGTTGCCAGTTCATGGTACGCTCCAGCGCTAGTGCGCATGTGCACAACCATGTTTACAGCATGGTTCGCGCTCTCTCTCTCTCTCTCACTCACTCACTCACTCTCTCTCTCTCTCTCGTTGGGAGGGCTGCCTCATTATCGGCGGAGTTTTAACGTGGTGACTTACTAGAATAGATAGATAGATACAGTACATTTTTTAAAAGTTTAGATGTTCGTTTCTAAGATCATTACATTTTTATAAAACATTTGGCACCAGGTTTAACAATATCAATCCAAAGATTTTCCATCAGAGTGTGAAGAACAGAGTTGTAGCAGTGATGCAGACCACCATATGTTGAAACTTGTGATCAAGTTACACAGAATAGGTATGTAGGCCTACTGTATTATTTGTGTGACTGTAAACATTAGCCTAATAGGGTATGTAGCCTACTGTTTCATTATGTTACTGAAGAGAACATTAGTCTAATACAATTCAGGCCAAGGACCCCTTAGTTGAGAGAGAGAGAGATGAAGCAGGGACCCTCACAACCT
Organism: Nannobrachium achirus; assembly: GCF_963921795.1. Classification (NCBI taxonomy): domain Eukaryota; kingdom Metazoa; phylum Chordata; class Actinopteri; order Myctophiformes; family Myctophidae; genus Nannobrachium; species Nannobrachium achirus. The sequence goes on along the minus strand of NC_137826.1, from coordinate 48,168,360 downwards.
TAGCATATATTCCATATAGTTTCATTGTTTAACGGCACAATCATCAGTGTATTTTGGTTTTGGATTCATGTCAATTTGTGTTTTCAGATATTTAACCACTTTAACCATCAATATACTTAACTTGACCTTTCACTCTGTACTTAGTATGCTCTTTTCTGTGTTTCTCACATAATATGGACCCTATAGGTTAAAGTGGTTAACCCATTTAGGCCTAACCTATAGAATAGGGCTAAATCAGAAATTAGCCTACAAAACAAATATGTTGCTACATACTGTACATGTACTGTACGCCCCTCCCAAACAGCAAAATGTGCATATAAAAATGGGTTAATGAAAAAACTTTCTATCACTCAAATATTTGAGGAGGACCCCCTGTAGTAAATCTGAGGACCCCCTAGGGGTCTCTGACCCCCAGTTCTGCTTTAATAGGTAGGCCTACTGTTTTATTATGTGACTGTAAACATTTACATTTCCCTATATAGCCTACTCCTCCTGACTCTCAGTCTCAAATATTAATCTACTTTAACTGTAAGTCAAATTGACTCCATCCACCATTATTCCACATTTAATCTATCATATCGTTACTGGCGGTTGAAACCTTAATTCGGTTTGCACAAAACTAACTTTTCAGGATTATAAATGTAAAAAAGTAGCAGAACAACAAGTTTGAGCAGTGTTTCAAGCTTGTTGATCTGCTACTTTTTATGCTTTTGTGTGAAGCTGTAGTTGGCTATGATAAAGTTGGATGTTAATTTCTAAATAATAAAACTACACAACATGTTACACTATGGAGAAAAGAGGTTTCTACTCACATTTCTTACTTAAAGGGGGCCTGTCACCTAAAGGGTTACTGTCACTTTAAGAATCATCTTAAAAAACAAGTTAATTTATGATGTCATTGTTGTGCAATTATAAGCCAATCAAATGAATTGTCTGTATAGCCTGACTGTATGACTACTTACTGTACTGGTCAGCTGTTGTTGGGGGGCGAGGGGCAGATTACACTGTGACATGAGCTTCAGACTGTTTCAGACCAAAGTATCAATACTGCAATGTAGAAATACTCTGTTGGCACCAAAATGTAGTAAAATGTAAGTAAAAGTACAAAATGTTTGAAAATAGCAGATCTACAAGCGCCACGTGCGACACGTTGTGAGTTTGTAGATCGACTATTTTCAAATAGTCACAAAACAAAATAAGACGAAAAACGTTAAAAAAGAATCTAACCAAGTTTGAAGTGAGCGGTGGTGTGTGTGTGTGTGTGTGTGTGTGTGTGCGCGTGCGTGCGGCACCAGTGGCACATGCTAATAGTCCTGTAGCAAGTGTGCCAGAGTCAAGCAGAAGTCAGTAATCCCAAAGAACTGAATAGAACATACAGGGGGTCAGACCCTGGGGAGGATCAATCTGTGGCTGACTAGTCCCCACTAGGACATCATCATAGAGAGAGGGAGGGTAAGGTTTTGTTGTGTATGTTCCATCAGGATAGTGAGCTTCCCCTTTCATCATCCCCCCTGTAACCACCTCCTGTGTGTGTGTGTGTGTGTGTGTGTGTGTGTGTGTGTGTGTGTGTGTGTGTGTGTGTGTGTGTGTGTGTGTGTGTGTGTGTGTGTGTGCGTGCGTGCGTGCGTGCGTGCGTGCACAGGGCTCTGTAATCCTCCATATTGTCATCCATGAAGTTGGCGTTACTAAATAAACCAATGAAGAAGTTGCCAGCCCTCAAGGAATCTCCTTTTAAAATGGTTTGTTTACCTCACTGGACAATGAAAAACGGACGCGTTTCGACCATGTAGCCTAGGTCTTCGTCAGCGTTATAACAAGACAACAGGAAATGACATTTAAATAGGATGCGCCACAATCAATGTAACTCAGAACAGCTGTCAAAGCTGCAATCACATAGAAACCTGACAGTGAAGTAATACAATTGATAAAAGTGCCAAATCATGTAAATAGAATATATACAAAATACAAAGCCACATTTTATGGTCAAACAGAGAAAACTCTTAATGACAGGATGGCCCTTGAGGGTCTAATGTACCTGAAAGGTTAGTGAACCAATCAGTACTAGCAATAGACAATACCATAATAGAAAAATATAAAGTCTAAATATAAAATGTAAGAGAAGGAGGCCAATTGGATAAACTGCACTCTATATTCCTAAGCATCTAAATATTAGTCAAAGAACTTTTCATATTTTTGTCAATAGAAAGACACCAATGTGTCCAATTTCACAAAAAAGCAGCTCATTAGAAGCTCCTCATTAAGAGCCTTTGGGTGTTCTGTCTGCAGTGTGTGAATCCAGTAGGACTCCCTCTGAAGTAAAACCTTATCCCTATCACCACCTCTCTTAAACGGGTTTACCACCTCAATTGCCATGAACCTTAAAGTACAGACTTCATGACCCACAGCGTTGAAATGCCTAGCAACTGATAATTTTTCATCTTTGTTGCAGATGGAACTTTTATGTTCTGAGAACCTAATATTAATTTCCCTTATCCCCACATGTTCTTTTGAGCCGTGCACCGAAAATACTTTTTTCTAAATTGGAGTGTTGCGGGCTTTCTGTGTTGATGCAGGCATCTTTCTCTAAATAAACCAAAACTACCTGATAAAACCTGTTGGATTTTAACCAACAAAACCAATAATGCGTTAAATGAGGTTTGTTACAGAGCTATAGGGAACTGTGTGGTTACATGTCTCCATTCCGACACTAACCCTATCCCATACCCCTAACACTAACCTCTATGGAAGTGTTGCCACTCCGACAATAAGAAGTCAATGTCGGAATGGAGAGAGCCCCTCGAACTGGGTAGGGAGGCTCAGGAAAGACACCATGTTACCAAAAGTAACCAGGCTCTTTGTGTCTCCATATAGGGAACCTTTGCTGGTCATCAAAGTATTGGCTTAAGAATGTGAAAAAATATATAAAAATAATCAAGTCTCCATGTGGTGAATAATCGATTTCTTTGGGGTGAACTATCCATTTAATTCATCCTGAATTTAAAGGACAACTTTGTTTTAGTGATTATTTTGATCTGCATACATGCCCCCAGGTTGGAGGCATGCATGCAAGTGGCTAAATACATATTTTTAGACACAATAAAGCACAATAAGCCAATTCGCAAGATGCACCACAATCTTTCATGGGCTGATGTGACTTATGGGGGCTGGTGTAAATAGAAGCAAAGACATTGCTGGCTTATTGTGTCTAAAAATACATATTTAGCCACTTGTACGCATGTCACTGAAATCAAAATACAAAAATCGCTAAAACAATAGAAAGTAGTAAATGAAAACATTTTAACACTCATCTTTTCTTTTCTTTTCTCTAATTACAATCTAAAATATGAACCCTTAGTAAAAAAACTAATACTCCTCCCTAATGCTGCATTCACACTGAGAGAAGCCAAGCTAATGGTTTGCTTGGTAATTCAATGTATTCTCTATGCAAACCAGCTTTAAAAAAATCCACGCTTTTTTTCCTGCTTGGAAATGTTAAAAGCTTGTTTGCATAGAGAATACATTGAATTACAAAGCAAACCATTAGCTTGGCTTTTCTGTATGTGAATGAGGCATTAGTGTCTGTTTTAGTTGAATATGACTAAAGCCGTGTTCAGACTACAGCTATAAAGCTATACAAATAAGCAAGCTAAAAAACCATGCAGCTTTATTTTTATGCAAATGAGCATGTCCAAGGTACCTGTCACTTTTAAGAGGAGTGTGTGTGTGTGTGTGTGTGTGTGTGTGTGTGTGTGTGTGTGTGTGTGTGTGTGTGTGTGTGTGTGTGTGTGTGTGTGTGTGTGTGTGTGTGTGTGTGTGCGTGCGTGTGTGTGTGTGTGTGTGTGCGTGCGCGCACACACACACACACACATACAAGGCCGGTGTTGCTGCGTTCTCATTTAGTCTCCCTGCACAACTGCTCCTGTCCCTGGGTAGATAAGACAGAGAGAGTCCCGTTCCCTTTGCCCACGGCCAGAGTGGACAAAGTAAAGAAAATAATCTCTCTTAAACTGGCTTCATGGAATATACGAACACTCCTGGACATCAAGGTCAACACTGACAGACCCCAGCGGAGAACCGCACTCATTGCAGCGGAACTTAACCGCTACAATATTGATATTGCTGCACTTAGCGAAACCAGACTCCTGGATGAAGGCTCCCTGAAGGAGGAAGGACAGGGTTACACCTTCTTCTGGAAAGGGTACCCCCCAGGAGGGCAGCATCAGCATGGTGTGGGACTCGCAATAAAGAACAGCCTCTTACCAAAACTACTTGAAACACCGATTGGCTTAAGTGAAAGGCTTATGTCACTCAGGATCCCTCTGGCTAAGAAAAGATACGCCACCCTTCTTAGTGTTTATGCACCGACCCTACCATCAAAGGAAGACGTAAAGGACCGCTTCTACCAGGCATTAGATGAGGCCCTTCGTCGCATACCTAAGGAGGATAAGATATTTTTGCTGGGCGATTTCAATGCTAGAGTGGGGAAGGACAACAAGGTGTGGAGTGGTGTCATTGGTAGCCATGGCATTGGGCAAGTCAACGCTAATGGTCTACGGCTCCTAAGCCTTTGTGCTGAGCATGATTTGACTATAACAAACACCATCTTCCAACTAAAAAATAAGCACAAAGCATCCTGGATGCACCCACGTTCCAAACACTGGCACTTGTTAGACTACACCATTGTGAGACGTTCTGACATAAAAGACGTCACAATCACTCGTGCAATGAGAGGAGCTGAGTGCTGGACAGACCACCGGCTTATCATAACCAAGCTCCGAGTGGAAGTACGCCCTGCTATCCGTCTACAGAGGTCAGGGAAGAAGAGGCTTGACTGTGCCCGGCTAGCTGAGCCTATGGTTCGGGACAATCTCCGCCTCTCTCTGGCTGAAAACCTGGAAGACGTTGAGCCTCTACTGATGGGAGATGACTCCATTGATGATAAATGGCTCTCCATCAGCTCCGGGCTCTATGAGGCAGCATCCAAGTCCATCGGCTATAAGCGCAGAAAGCACCAGGACTGGTTTGATGACAACTCAGGCACAATAACCACCATGCTCAAACACATGCACACAGCACACAGTGCTGTACTCAATAACCCCACATCAGCTGTGCTCCGGCAGGAGTGGCACACATCTAGGAGGGAGGTGCAGTCAACATTGCGTGCCATGCAGAACGAGTGGTGGATATCAAAGGCAGGGGAAATACAATCCTATGCCAACAAAAATGATATGCACAACTTTTACGATGCAGTGAAAACCATCTATGGCCCAAGAAGCTGCTCTGTCTCCCCACTGAAATCCAATGATGGTGCAACCCTCATAAAAGACCAGAAGCTCATCACCAAAAGATGGGCAGAACACTTTGAAACCCTGTTAAATCAGCCCTCCCCAACAGACCCCTCAGTTCTGGAGGAACTACCTGACCACCCCACCATCCAAGATCTGGACCTTCCGCCAACCTTTGGAGAGGTTCAGAGTGCAATAAGGTCCCTGAAAAACAACAAGACCCCTGGTCCTGACAGCATCCCTGCAGAGATCTTTAAGCAGGGAGGCTATCTTTGCACCCGTGCCCTCTTCCTCTTCATCTGTGACGTGTGGAAGCATGAAACTCTCCCTCAGCAGTGGAGAGATGCCAATATTATTACCATCTATAAAGGCAAGGGGGACAAGTCCCTCTGTGGCAACAGCCGTGGCATCTCACTTCTGGCTGTTGCTGGAAAGGTCCTGGCCAAAGTCATGCTGCACAGACTGGTGAGGAACATCACAGAAGACCTGATGCCTGAATCACAGTGCGGTTTCAGGAAGAACCGGAGCACTGTGGACATGGTGTTCACAGCATGGCAGCTCCAGGAGAAGTGTAGGGAGCAGCACCAGGACCTCTTCATTGCGTTCATTGATCTGTCGAAGGCGTTTGACACGGTCAACAGGGAGCTTCTCTGGGATATCCTCCTGAAGTTTGGTTGCCCACCAAAGTTTGTCAATCTACTTAGGCAATTCCATGACGGGATGATGTCACGTGTGACTATTGGTGGCCAGGAATCGGAACCCTTTAAGGTGCGCACCGGTGTACGCCAGGGATGCGTCGTTGCTCCAGTCCTTTTTAACGTCTTCCTCCTGTGTGTGACTCTGTTGCTCCATGAGAGGATCAAGAAGGACAGTGGGGTTACTGTGGATTTCCGACTTGATGGAAACCTGTTTAACATCCGAAGGCTTCAAGCAGTTACAAAAACGACATCCGAGCAAGTCATCGAACTGCAATATGCAGATGACTGTGCAGTTGTGGCCCATACACCGGAGGCATTGCAAGCTACTCTTGCAGCTGCTGCAAGTGCCTATGGCAGGCTGGGCCTCTCAGTCAATGTGGCAAAGACAGAGGTAATCTGCCAGTGGGCATCCACTCCTCCATCACATCCACCAACCTTCACTATCGCCGATAAGCCACTTGCAACAGTGGACTCTTTCAAGTACCTGGGCAGCTTTCTCTCTGACGACTGCAGCGTCGACAGGGAAATTCAAAATCGAATCAAACAGGCTTCAGCATCCTTTGGCAGACTCAGGAGGAGGGTCTTCCAGAACAAAGACCTCAAACTCCATACCAAGGTTGCGGTTTACCTGGCTGTAGTCATGACAACTCTCATCTACAGCTGTGAAGCGTGGACCCTGTACAGCCGCCACCTCAGGATGCTAGAGGCCTTCCACATCAGGTGCTTACAATGTATCCTGGGGATATCCTGGCAGGACAGAGTCCCCCACACTGAGATCCTGTGCAAAACCAACTGCAGCAGTGTGGAGGCTACAGTCACCCGGCACCAACTTCGCTGGCTTGGCCATGTTATCAGAATGCCAGAAGAACGCCTCCCACGCAAAGTGCTTTATGGCCAGCTCCATCTTGGCCGCCGCCTAGCAGGAGGCCCAAAAAAGCGCTATAAAGACCAGCTAAAGACTGCCATGAAGAAATGCGGCCTGAACCCGACCAAGCTGGAGGACACTGCAGCTCAACGCTCCATCTGGCGGCAGCTCCTCCAACAAGGAGTGCAAAAGCTTGAAAAGGACCGAAGTGATCAACGGACCAAGAAACGTCAACGGAGACATGAAGCCACTACCACACCTACACCCCCAGTCAATGACCTTACCTGTTCTGCTTGTGGCAGACAGTGTAAATCACGGAGTGGATTACAGAGTCACATGAGGTGGACTCACAAGAAATAGAGATGGACTGTCATCATCGGACACGATGGACAACCTTAAGCAAGCAAGTAAGTGTGTGTGCATGCGTGTGTGTGCGTGCGCGCACACACACACACACACATACAAGGCCGGTGTTGCTGCGTTCTCATTTAGTCTCCCTGCACAACTGATCCTGTCCCTGGGCAGATAAGACAGAGAGAGTCCCGTTCCCTTTGCCCACGGCCAGAGTGGACAAAGCGCCGCAAAATAAACATCCAAAGCAAGAAGGGACAATAGTGGGGAATAGAGGATGACACGGGAGTGGATTTTCACTCCTGTCCTGTCCCACTCCCGCAGAAAAAATCCTGTCCCATCCCAATCCTGGGCCAGAGTAAAAAAATAAATCCCGTCCTGTCCCACTCCTGTACAATGACTCCTGGTCCCATCCCGCTCCTGGTCAAAATCACTCCCGTTCACATCCCGCTCCCGAAAAAAAAAAAAAAAAAAAAATTGCGCAGATGTTTTTCTATTTTGATCCATATTATATTTGATATCATGTTTATTATTATATAATGTATAATTTTATAATGTTCGCAGTTCAAAGACCTCACTTTCCTGTGCAATTTATTTCTGCGATTTGATGAACTGGTCTGGGATGATTCCCGCTCCTGCCCACTCCTGTTGATTTTCATTCCTGTCCCGTCCCGATCCTGGCATTAATACAAATTTGACTCCTGTCCTGCGGGAATCCCACGGGACCCACGGGAATTCCTGTAAAATGTCATCCTCTAGTGGGGAACGCCACCAAGCTATACGAGCTCCTTTCGGCAGTGTCGTATCATTTTCATTACGACCACGAGCATCGAGCGAACGAACAGCGTCGCTTCTGATAAAAACAAAAGTGAAAGCACACACACACAAACACACAAACACACGCTTCAGCGCATGCAGTGAAGAGAATACAACAGAGATTTGAAAACGTGGAGATATTTTACTAAATGAGGACCCCTGTTCTATATTAAACTAGTTTAATAATTTAATAATAATGGGCATATTAGTTTTGTTTGTTGTTGTGCGTACACGTTTAGCGGCCGGTCGGTCACATACGCTGCTCCTAAGATGAGAACCGTGGGGGCCGTGGCTCGGCCGCGCCGCTCCCCCCAGACCTGTGTCTGGGGGAGAGGGGTGGATGCAGTGGGGTCTCACGGGAGGACACAGAGGGTTTTGATGACTTGTTGGTTTTATATCCTTTCATTTCAGTCCACATATATGCCAAATCATCATTAATATTACATATATAGCCGTTATTTAAAAAAAGTGAAAATATGTATGTCGCAATTTCTGCAGCTCTGTGTCTGTGGTCAGACAAGTTGACTTGGGGGGCTGAATCCCTGCCTACTCAGATCATGCTGTGCTCTGATTGGCTGGGCAAAAAAAGCAAGCTCTTTTCCAGTGTGAACGATAAAACCAAGCTGCTTCAAAATTGAGGACTAGTGAAAAAAAAGCAAGCTTTTCATTTCCAAGCTTTTTTTTCAAGCATGGAAGCTGGTTTATATAACATTGAGATAACATTGAATTACCAAGCTAAACGTTTAGCTTTAAAGCTCGTATGTGAATGAGGCGTTAATCTATCCTGAACTAATGGAATTTCAATTCCAGACCAGTCTATGGATTCCAGACTGCAGGTGAAGATGAACTCTCCAGACACAGCCAGGTCTGTTTCTGTTAAACAGAAGCAACATGGAGACCACCAGGACCTCGGTACGTTTCATTCACTCTGTTTCTTTGATTTATTCTGTTGACCATCATCTCTCACTTCTAATGTAAAAGTAGAGATACTTGTTGATGATTATTTTTTCTCTCTCAAAAATTCAAAACCCTTTGTCAATGATGTTACTCAGATGCTGATCAATGTGTGAATCTGGCTCTTATCAGGTCTGTGTTTTCTCTCCCAGACGCCCGTCCTGTCCTGTCTTCAGTTAAACCAAGACGAAGCTGTTGTAACCAATGTGGAAAAAGCTTCTGCTCAAATTCTTATCTCAAAATACACCAGAGAATTCATACCGAAGAGAACCCATTCAGCTGTGAACAATGTGGCAAAGGTTTCCCTTTAAAAGATAGCCTAGACCGACACAAAATGATTCACACCGGAGAAAAGCCATTTAGCTGTGAAATATGTGGGAAGTGTTTTTCTCAGTATGGAGCCTTAAAAACTCATAAGCATATCCATACTGGAGAGAAACCTTACTGCTGTGACCAGTGTGGGAAAAAGTTTGGTTACAAGAGTGTTCTCAAAGAACACCAGAAGATTCACACTGGAGAAAAGCCTCACCGCTGTGACCAGTGTGGGCATAGCTTTCGTGAACTGGCATATCTCAAAAGACACCAGCGTATTCACACCGGAGAAAAACCTTACAGCTGTCACCAATGTGGGGCCACGTTTGCTGAGATGGGTGTCCTCAAAACACACCAGAGAATGCACACTGGAGAGAAGCCTTACTGCTGTGACCAATGTGGGAAAAGCTTCAGACAAAGTGCTCACCTCAGGACACACAAGAGAATTCACACAGGAAAGAAACGTTACTGCTGTGACCAATGTGGGAAAAAGTTTGATGACAAGCGTTGTCTCAAAGAACACCAGAGAATTCACACTGGAGAGAAGCCTTACGGCTGTGACACATGTTCTAAAATGTTCAGTACATTGTCTAATCTCAAAGTACACCAGACATTTCACAGTGGAGAGAAGCCTTACTCCTGTGACCAGTGTGTCAAAAGCTACACCCTAGAATCTCAGCTTAAACATCACCAGAAGATTCACCAGAAGAAGATTCACACAAGAGAGAAGCTTTACTCCTGTGACCAGTGTGGCAAAATGTTAGGTTCAGCGAATTCTTTAAAACAACACCAGATGATTCACTCCGGAGAGAAGCCTCACAGCTGTGACCAGTGTGGGAAAAGGTTTGCCCTAGAGCAAGTTCTCAAAATACACCAGAGAATGCACACTGGAGAGAAGCCTTACTGTTGTACCCACTGTGCGAAAAGGTTCACTCAATTGTCGAATCTCAAAGTACACCAGAGAACTCACACCGGGGAGAAATCTTTCTCCTGTGACCAGTGTGGCAAAATGTTAAGTACATTGTCTTGTCTAAAGAAACACCAGATGATTCACTCTGGAGAGAAGCTTCACAGCTGTGACCAGTGTGGGAAAAGGTTTATTCAAATGGGGGATCTCAAGAAACATCAGAGAATTCATACTGGAGAGAAGCCTTACTGCTGTCGCCAGTGTGGGAAAGGGTTCAGAACACAGTCTGCTCTAAAGACACACGAGGTGACTCACACTGGAGAGCGGTCATTCAGCTGTGACAAATGTGCGAAAGGTTTCACTCTGAAGTATAGCCTCGTACAACACCAGAGAATACACACTGGAGAGAAGCCTCACTGCTGTGACCAGTGTGGGGAAAGGTTCAATAGATTGGATTCTCTAAAAAAAAACACCAGTTAATTCACACTGGAGAGAAGCCTCACTGCTGTGACCAGTGTGGGAAAAGCTTCAGACAAAGGGCTCACCTTGCGACACACAAGAGAATGCACTGTAAATGTTCACTCTAAAGGCGGATCTCAAAACAAACCAAAGAATTCACAGTGGAGAGAAACCTTACTGCTGTGAACAGTGTGGGAAACAGTCCACTACAGTGTCTGATCATAAAGTGTTGGAGCCACAGTTTACAGTTTACAGTTTAGGCATTTAGCAGACGCTTTTAATCCAAAGTGATTTACAATAAGCAGATAATACATCAATACAATAAGCAAGATAATATGTCAGTACATCAACAACAATTTAACAATGCATAGGAATATCAATCTAGAAATACATAGACATAGGCACCTAATTAGTAAAAAAAAAAGTTTCTAAAATGTAAAAATGCTATCTACTATTACAGTAGTGCTATGGGTTTAGGTGGAGTCTGAAGAGGTGAGTCTTCAGTCCATGGCGGAAGCTAGGGAGTGAGTCTGTTGTTCTAAGTGCGAAAAATAATGTTTTTGTTTATTTTTTCTTTATTGAAATGAACAGCCATGGCATTGTTATGTCAACGTAAACTTCAGGTGGTTGCCATGGTCGCTGCTGTCAGCCGTCAATCACCATTGGTTGCCATGGGAACTGATTTATACCTGGCAGTGATTGTAACCAGGTAGGGTGCAATGAGTTGGAGCACAAACAGTTTTCGACCGTGATACCATGTCTAATAGTGCTGTGCAGGTCGGCATTCAGTGTTTTTTGTTTGAAGGAGTTTTTATGTATTATTTCTTATGTCAATAAATGGATTGGCATATCCAAATATATGTCTAGGTTCTGGACATTGAATTACTGGACACCACATTTGTTTAAGCTTGTTGCTCTCGTAGTAAAGTGCTTATAGGTAAAAGACTACATAAAGTTTTTACATTTTAGTTATAGAGGACAATTATAATGTATTAAGGCATATTTGTCATATTAGCCAGGGATCCTTTTAAGACTGCTTCCTACATGTACTGATTTCTACAAGAGCCAGAGGTACAAGATGATTCTGTCTTTCCCATTCTGACCAACAACTCACCATTGAACATTGGTGCAGCTGCATGGCTGCAATATGACGCCAACCTGCAATTGTTGACAAGAGTCCACAAATACACCCATCAGTAAACTTTGTCAGTGTCACCATTGCACTGTGTACTCTATCCAACATGTGTATCCATGATAGGCTGCTAGTTAAATAATGCACACAATTATGTAGGAAAGTGTGAAATATCAATGCCAATTTTCATTTTCCAGGCCTGGAATTTCGTAATTTTAGGGGAAAGGTCAATTGGCCTTTGGTGAGTGCACAAAGGCCAAATGTCAGGGCAGGAAAGCCATCAAATACAACAAGATTTTAGTCCATTGAAAGAATTTGTTGAATTTAAGTGTAAGGGATGATAACCTAATCTGCAGTAAAATAGATGAATTATGGTATTTACAAGCTGATCCATGTTCAGCCCAGCTGGATCAATCAAAGGTGGTTCTTTAAATCAATTGGTTTAAAGATGGCAACTCTGGGGAGTTAAGATGTCAGAATCTCAACAAAAGACACATGACAAGAAAGCGACACGTCACACCGGTGTCTACTGTCTACATACTGACAAGATAGAGACAGAGGAGAAAGTGGTACAGTCAGCTGGGTCTTAAGGCCACTGTGGCCTCGGGTCATGCCATTTTTTTGAGGGGCACAAGGCCAAACGGCGGCCTTGGCCTTCATGGCCTCCATGACATTCCTGCCCTGGTCCGGTGCCATGGCATTGGTCTGAAATCTCATTGTTCCTACATCCCATCAGAATCTGGTGACGTTAACCTGTTGAAAAATACTATGCCTAAACCTAAACCTAACCGTAACCCTAACCTCAGTAAAACAATATCCCTAAACCTAACCCTAAAACCTAACCCTAACTAAATTCGGACAAATGAGATGTAGGATTAATGAGATTTCTGACTTATGGGCAGTCCCCCCCGGTCCATGCAGAACACGCTTATTTTATGACCATGTAAGAAATAAAATAGTCCAATTGAAGTTTACTCAAGTTTGACATTTAATAGTGGTAACGTTTCAAATATTCTTTTGAAAGGTCTATGAAGCATATTTGAAAGGTAGGTGCATTTATACATCCTGAAAGAACAAGATACGACTGGGTTAATGTCATATAGTCATAGATGGCCTTTTTTTTTACCTACAGGTTTTACAATGTGTCATTGTAAAACATTAACACTCACTTTTTCTTAATTACAATCTAAAATACCCTTGTTGTAAAAAAAAACTAAGTTGTCCTTTAAATGGCCCCATTGCCGTGCTGAGAGGCAGAGCCTGCAAATTGTGCCCAAGTTCTAAGGCTGCACTCACACTGGAACGCACTAAGTTGTGTGAGAGTTGTGTGGGGGAGGCAGAGGGCAAAGACAGCACAATGCATTCCGGATGGAAGTCTAGTGGTTTGAAGTCTAGTGCGTGTTGTGTGCTTGTTGGATGGTGCTCTGTGCATTGTGTGCAACCACAGGACTCTCACTAGACTTCAAACCACTAGACTTCCATCCGGAATGCATTGTGCTGTCTCTGCCCCCCGCCTCCCCCACACAACTCTCACACAACTTAGTGCCTGACTGTGTGTGGGAAGCCTCACAAATCAAAGAAAAGTGTGTTTGAAGTGACGGCCGGACCCTTGGAGTT